>NC_090754.1:71460558-71655558 GCF_036898095.1 Palaemon carinicauda
ATCAAAAGGGGGTTTGAGATTGGACATTCTATTTAAAGAAATCAGGTAGGTGGCACGAGGATGAAGCTCCAATGACCTGCCTGACAGACAATAACTCATTTTGTACTTTGGCCTACAATCAAAAGGGGGTTTGAGATTGGACATTCTATTTAAAGAAATCAGGTAGGTGGCACGAGGATGAAGCTCCAATGACCTGCCTGACAGACAATAACTCATTTTGTACTTTGGCCTACAATCAAAAGGGGGTTTGAGATTGGACATTCTATTTAAAGAAATCAGGTAGGTGGCACGAGGATGAAGCTCCAATGACCTGCCTGACAGACAATAACTCATTTTGTACTTTGGCCTACAATCAAAAGGGGGTTTGAGATTGGACATTCTATTTAAAGAAATCAGGTAGGTGGCACGAGGATGAAGCTCCAATGACCTGCCTGACAGACAATAACTCATTTTGTACTTTGGCCTACAATCAAAAGGGGGTTTGAGATTGGACATTCAATTTAAAGAAATCAGGTAGGTGGCACGAGGATGAAGCTCCAATGACCTGCCTGACAGACAATAACTCATTTTGTACTTTGGCCTACAATCAAAAGGGGGTTTGAGATTGGACATTCTATTTAAAGAAATCAGGTAGGTGGCACGAGGATGAAGCTCCAATGACCTGCCTGACAGACAATAACTCATTTTGTACTTTGGCCTACAATCAAAAGGGGGTTTGAGATTGGACATTCAATTTAAAGAAATCAGGTAGGTGGCACGAGGATGAAGCTCCAATGACCTGCCTGACAGACAATAACTCATTTTGTACTTTGGCCTACAATCAAAAGGGGGTTTGAGATTGGACATTCTATTTAAAGAAATCAGGTAGGTGGCACGAGGATGAAGCTCCAATGACCTGCCTGACAGACAATAACTCATTTTGTACTTTGGCCTACAATCAAAAGGGGGTTTGAGATTGGACATTCAATTTAAAGAAATCAGGTAGGTGGCACGAGGATGAAGCTCTGCTGACCTGCCTGACAGACAATAACTCATTTTGTACTTTGGCCTACAATCAAAAGGGGGTTTGAGATTGGACATTCTATTTAAAGAAATCAGGTAGGTGGCACGAGGATGAAGCTCCAATGACCTGCCTGACAGACAATAACTCATTTTGTACTTTGGCCTACAATCAAAAGGGGGTTTGAGATTGGACATTCTATTTAAAGAAATCAGGTAGGTGGCACGAGGATGAAGCTCCAATGACCTGCCTGACAGACAATAACTCATTTTGTACTTTGGCCTACAATCAAAAGGGGGTTTGAGATTGGACATTCTATTTAAAGAAATCAGGTAGGTGGCACGAGGATGAAGCTCCAATGACCTGCCTGACAGACAATAACTCATTTTGTACTTTGGCCTACAATCAAAAGGGGGTTTGAGATTGGACATTCTATTTAAAGAAATCAGGTAGGTGGCACGAGGATGAAGCTCCAATGACCTGCCTGACAGACAATAACTTATTTTGTACTTTGGCCTACAATCAAAAGAGGGTTTGAGATTGGACATTTAACTTAAAAAATCAGGTAGGTGGCACGAGGATGAATCTCTGCTGACCTGCCTGACAGACAATAACTCATTTTGTACTTTGGCCTACAATCAAAAGGGGGTTTGAGATTGGACATTCAATTTAAAGAAATCAGGTAAGTGGCACGAGGATGAAGCTCTGCTGACCTGCCTGACAGACAATAACTCATTTTGTACTTTGGCCTACAATCAAAAGAGGGTTTGAGATTGGACATTTAACTTAAACAAATCATGTAGGTGGCACGAGGATGAATCTCTGCTGACCTGCCTGACAGACAATAACTCATTTTGTACTTTGGCCTACAATCAAAAGGGGGTTTGAGATTGGACATTCTATTTAAAGAAATCAGGTAGGTGGCACGAGGATGAAGCTCCAATGACCTGCCTGACAGACAATAACTCATTTTGTACTTTGGCCTACAATCAAAAGGGGGTTTGAGATTGGACATTCTATTTAAAGAAATCAGGTAAGTGGCACGAGGATGAAGCTCTGCTGACCTGCCTGACAGACAATAACTCATTTTGTACTTTGGCCTACAATCAAGAGGGGGTTTGAGATTGGACATTCAATTTAAAGAAATCAGGTAGGTGGCACGAGGATGAAGCTCTGCTGACCTGCCTGACAGACAATAACTCCTTTTGTACTTTGGCCTACAATCAAAAGGGGGTTTGAGATTGGACATTCAATTTAAAGAAATCAGGTAGGTGGCACGAGGATGAAGCTCTGCTGACCTGCCTGACAGACAATAACTCATTTTGTACTTTGGCCTACAATCAAAAGGGGGTTTGAGATTGGACATTCTATTTAAAGAAACCAGGTAGGTGGCACGAGGATGAAGCTCCAATGACCTGCCTGACAGACAATAACTCATTTTGTACTTTGGCCTACAATCAAAAGGGGGTTTGAGATTGGACATTCTATTTAAAGAAATCAGGTAGGTGGCACGAGGATGAAGCTCCAATGACCTGCCTGACAGACAATATCTCATTTTGTACTTTGGCCTACAATCAAAAGGAGGTTTGAGATTGGACATTCTATTTAAAGAAATCAGGTAGGTGGCACGAGGATGAAGCTCCAATGACCTGCCTGACAGACAATAACTCATTTTGTACTTTGGCCTACAATCAAAAGGGGGTTTGAGATTGAACATTTAACTTAAACAAATCAGGAAGGTGGCACGAGGATGAAGCTCTGCTGATCTGCCTGACAGACAATAACTCATTTTGTACTTTGGCCTACAATCAAAAGGAGGTTAGAGATTGGACATTCTATTTAAAGAAATCAGGTAGGTGGCACGAGGATGAAGCTCCAATGACCTGCCTGACAGACAATAACTCATTTTGTACTTTGGCCTACAATCAAAAGGAGGTTAGAGATTGGACATTCTATTTAAAGAAATCAGGTAGGTGGCACGAGGATGAAGCTCCAATGACCTGCCTGACAGACAATAACTCATTTTGTACTTTGGCCTACAATCAAAAGGGGGTTTGAGATTGGACATTCTATTTAAAGAAATCAGGTAGGTGGCACGAGGATGAAGCTCCAATGACCTGCCTGACAGACAATAACTCATTTTGTACTTTGGCCTACAATCAAAAGGAGGTTAGAGATTGGACATTCTATTTAAAGAAATCAGGTAGGTGGCACGAGGATGAAGCTCCAATGACCTGCCTGACAGACAATAACTCATTTTGTACTTTGGCCTACAATCAAAAGGGGGTTTGAGATTGGACATTCTATTTAAAGAAATCAGGTAGGTGGCACGAGGATGAAGCTCCAATGACCTGCCTGACAGACAATAACTCATTTTGTACTTTGGCCTACAATCAAAAGGAGGTTAGAGATTGGACATTCTATTTAAAGAAATCAGGTAGGTGGCACGAGGATGAAGCTCCAATGACCTGCCTGACAGACAATAACTCATTTTGTACTTTGGCCTACAATCAAAAGGGGTTTGAGATTGGACATTCTATTTAAAGAAATCAGGTAGGTGGCACGAGGATGAAGCTCCAATGACCTGCCTGACAGACAATAACTCATTTTGTACTTTGGCCTACAATCAAAAGGGGGTTTGAGATTGGACATTCTATTTAAAGAAATCAGGTAGGTGGCACGAGGATGAAGCTCCAATGACCTGCCTGACAGACAATAACTCATTTTGTACTTTGGCCTACAATCAAAAGGGGGTTTGAGATTGGACATTCTATTTAAAGAAATCAGGTAGGTGGCACGAGGATGAAGCTCCAATGACCTGCCTGACAGACAATAACTCATTTTGTACTTTGGCCTACAATCAAAAGAGGGTTTGAGATTGGACATTCTATTTAAAGAAATCAGGTAGGTGGCACGAGGATGAAGCTCTGCTGACCTGCCTGACAGACAATAACTCATTTTGTACTTTGGCCTACAATCAAAAGGGGGTTTGAGATTGGACATTCAATTTAAAGAAATCAGGTAGGTGGCACGAGGATGAAGCTCCAATGACCTGCCTGACAGACAATAACTCATTTTGTACTTTGGCCTACAATCAAAAGGAGGTTAGAGATTGGACATTCAATTTAAAGAAATCAGGTAGGTGGCACGAGGATGAAGCTCCAATGACCTGCCTGACAGACAATAACTCATTTTGTACTTTGGCCTACAATCAAAAGGGGGTTTGAGATTGGACATTCTATTTAAAGAAATCAGGTAGGTGGCACGAGGATGAAGCTCCAATTACCTGCCTGACAGACAATAACTCATTTTGTACTTCGGCCTACAATCAAAAGGGGGTTTGAGATTGGACATTCTATTTAAAGAAATCAGGTAGGTGGCACGATGATGAAGCTCCAATGACCTGCCTGACAGACAATAACTCATTTTGTACTTTGGCCTACAATCAAAAGGGGGTTTGAGATTGGACATTCTATTTAAAGAAATCAGGTAGGTGGCACGAGGATGAAGCTCCAATGACCTGCCTGACAGACAATAACTCATTTTGTACTTTGGCCTACAATCAAAAGGGGGTTTGAGATTGGACATTCAATTTAAAGAAATCAGGTAGGTGGCACGAGGATGAAGCTCCAATGACCTGCCTGACAGAAAATAACTCATTTTGTAGTTTGGCCTACAATCAAAAGGGCGTTTGAGATTGGACATTCTATTTAAAGAAATCAGGTAGATGGCACGAGGATGAAGCTCCAATGACCTGCCTGACAGACAATAACTCATTTTGTACTTTGGCCTACAATCAAAAGGGGGTTTGAGATTGGACATTCTATTTAAAGAAATCAGGTAGGTGGCACGAGGATGAAGCTCCAATGACCTGCCTGACAGACAATAACTCATTTTGTACTTTGGCCTACAATCAAAAGGGGGTTTGAGATTGGACATTCTATTTAAAGAAATCAGGTAGGTGGCACGAGGATGAAGCTCTGCTGACCTGCCTGACAGACAATAACTCATTTTGTACTTTGGCCTACAATCAAAAGGGGGTTTGAGATTGGACATTCAATTTAAAGAAATCAGGTAGGTGGCACGAGGATGAAGCTCTGCTGATCTGCCTGACACACAATAACTCATTTTGTACTTTGGCCTACAATCAAAAGGGGGTTTGAGATTGGACATTCTATTTAAAGAAATCAGGTAGGTGGCACGAGGATGAAGCTCCAATGACCTGCCTGACAGACAATAACTCATTTTGTACTTTGGCCTACAATCAAAAGGAGGTTTGAGATTGGACATTCAATTTAAAGAAATCAGGTAGGTGGCACGAGGATGAAGCTCTGCTGACCTGCCTGACAGACAATAACTCATTTTGTACTTTGGCCTACAATCAAAAAGGGGTTTGAGATTGGACATTCTATTTAAAGAAATCAGGTAGGTGGCACGAGGATGAAGCTCCAATGACTTGCCTGACAGACAATAACTCATTTTGTACTTTGGCCTACAATCAAAAGGGGGTTTGAGATTGGACATTCAATTTAAAGAAATAAGGTAGGTGGCACGAGGATGAAGCTCTGCTGACCTGCCTGACAGACAATAACTCATTTTGTACTTTGGCCTACAATCAAAAGGGGGTTTGAGATTGGACATTCTATTTAAAGAAATCAGGTAGGTGGCACGAGGATGAAGCTCCAATGACCTGCCTGACAGACAATAACTCATTTTGTACTTTGGCCTACAATCAAAAGGGGGTTTGAGATTGGACATTCAATTTAAATAAATCAGGTAGGTGGCACGAGGATGAAGCTCTGCTGACCTGCCTGACAGACAATAACTCATTTTGTACTTTGACCTACAATCAAAAGGGGGTTTGAGATTGGACATTCTATTTAAAGAAATCAGGTAGGTGGCACGAGGATGAAGCTCCAATGACCTGCCTGACAGACAATAACTCATTTTGTACTTTGTCTACAATCAAAAGGGGGTTTGAGATTGGACATTAAATTTAAAGAAATCAGGTAGGTGGCACGAGGATGAAGCTCCAATGACCTGCCTGACAGACAATAACTCATTTTGTACTTTGGCCTACAATCAAAAGAGGGTTTGAGATTGGACATTTAACTTAAACAAATCAGGTAGGTGGCACGAGGATGAATCTCTGCTGACCTGCCTGACAGACAATAACTCATTTTGTACTTTGGCCTACAATCAAAAGGGGGTTTGAGATTGGACATTCAATTTAAAGAAATCAGGTAAGTGGCACGAGGATGAAGCTCTGCTGACCTGCCTGACAGACAATAACTCATTTTGTACTTTGGCCTACAATCAAAAGAGGGTTTGAGATTGGACATTTAACTTAAACAAATCATGTAGGTGGCACGAGGATGAATCTCTGCTGACCTGCCTGACAGACAATAACTCATTTTGTACTTTGGCCTACAATCAAGAGGGGTTTGAGATTGGACATTCTATTTAAAGAAATCAGGTAGGTGGCACGAGGATGAAGCTCCAATGACCTGCCTGACAGACAATAACTCATTTTGTACTTTGGCCTACAATCAAGAGGGGGTTTGAGATTGGACATTCTATTTAAAGAAATCAGGTAAGTGGCACGAGGATGAAGCTCTGCTGACCTGCCTGACAGACAATAACTCATTTTGTACTTTGGCCTACAATCAAGAGGGGGTTTGAGATTGGACATTCAATTTAAAGAAATCAGGTAGGTGGCACGAGGATGAAGCTCTGCTGACCTGCCTGACAGACAATAACTCATTTTGTACTTTGGCCTACAATCAAAAGGGGGTTTGAGATTGGACATTCAATTTAAAGAAATCAGGTAGGTGGCACGAGGATGAAGCTCCAATGACCTGCCTGACAGACAATAACTCATTTTGTACTTTGGCCTACAATCAAAAGGGGGTTTGAGATTGGACATTCTATTTAAAGAAATCAGGTAGGTGGCACGAGGATGAAGCTCCAATGACCTGCCTGACAGACAATAACTCATTTTGTACTTTGGCCTACAATCAAAAGGGGGTTTGAGATTGGACATTCAATTTAAAGAAATCAGGTAGGTGGCACGAGGATGAAGCTCCAATGACCTGCCTGACAGACAATAACTCATTTTGTACTTTGGCCTACAATCAAAAGGAGGTTTGAGATTGGACATTCAATTTAAAGAAATCAGGTAGGTGGCACGAGGATGAAGCTCCAATGACCTGCCTGACAGACAATAACTCATTTTGTACTTTGGCCTACAATCAAAAGGGGGTTTGAGATTGGACATTCTATTTAAAGAAATCAGGTAGGTGGCACGAGGATGAAGCTCTGCTGACCTGCCTGACAGACAATAACTCATTTTGTACTTTGGCCTACAATCAAAAGGGGGTTTGAGATTGGACATTCTATTTAAAGAAATCAGGTAGGTGGCACGAGGATGAAGCTCCAATGACCTGCCTGACAGACAATAACTCATTTTGTACTTTGGCCTACAATCAAAAGGAGGTTAGAGATTGGACATTCTATTTAAAGAAATCAGGTAGGTGGCACGAGGATGAAGCTCCAATGACCTGCCTGACAGACAATAACTCATTTTGTACTTTGGCCTACAATCAAAAGGGGGTTTGAGATTGGACATTCTATTTAAAGAAATCAGGTAGGTGGCACGAGGATGAAGCTCCAATGACCTGCCTGACAGACAATAACTCATTTTGTACTTTGGCCTACAATCAAAAGGAGGTTAGAGATTGGACATTCTATTTAAAGAAATCAGGTAGGTGGCACGAGGATGAAGCTCCAATGACCTGCCTGACAGACAATAACTCATTTTGTACTTTGGCCTACAATCAAAAGGGGGTTTGAGATTGGACATTCTATTTAAAGAAATCAGGTAGGTGGCACGAGGATGAAGCTCCAATGACCTGCCTGACAGACAATAACTCATTTTGTACTTTGGCCTACAATCAAAAGGGGGTTTGAGATTGGACATTCTATTTAAATAAATCAGGTAGGTGGCACGAGGATGAAGCTCCAATGACCTGCCTGACAGACAATAACTCATTTTGTACTTTGGCCTACAATCAAAAGGGGGTTTGAGATTGGACATTCTATTTAAAGAAATCAGGTAGGTGGCACGAGGATGAAGCTCCAATGACCTGCCTGACAGACAATAACTCATTTTGTACTTTGGCCTACAATCAAAAGGGGGTTTGAGATTGGACATTCTATTTAAAGAAATCAGGTAGGTGGCACGAGGATGAAGCTCCAATGACCTGCCTGACAGACAATAACTCATTTTGTACTTTGGCCTACAATCAAAAGGGGGTTTGAGATTGGACATTCTATTTAAAGAAATCAGGTAGGTGGCACGAGGATGAAGCTCCAATGACCTGCCTGACAGACAATAACTCATTTTGTACTTTGGCCTACAATCAAAAGGGGGTTTGAGATTGGACATTCTATTTAAAGAAATCAGGTAGGTGGCACGAGGATGAAGCTCCAATGACCTGCCTGACAGACAATAACTCATTTTGTACTTTGGCCTACAATCAAAAGGGGGTTTGAGATTGGACATTCAATTTAAAGAAATCAGGTAGGTGGCACGAGGATGAAGCTCCAATGACCTGCCTGACAGACAATAACTCATTTTGTACTTTGGCCTACAATCAAAAGGGGTTTGAGATTGGACATTCTATTTAAAGAAATCAGGTAGGTGGCACGAGGATGAAGCTCCAATGACCTGCCTGACAGACAATAACTCATTTTGTACTTTGGCCTACAATCAAAAGGGGGTTTGAGATTGGACATTCAATTTAAAGAAATCAGGTAGGTGGCACGAGGATGAAGCTCTGCTGACCTGCCTGACAGACAATAACTCATTTTGTACTTTGGCCTACAATCAAAAGGGGGTTTGAGATTGGACATTCAATTTAAAGAAATCAGGTAGGTGGCACGAGGATGAAGCTCCAATGACCTGCCTGACAGACAATAACTCATTTTGTACTTTGGCCTACAATCAAAAGGGGGTTTGAGATTGGACATTCTATTTAAAGAAATCAGGTAGGTGGCACGAGGATGAAGCTCCAATGACCTGCCTGACAGACAATAACTCATTTTGTACTTTGGCCTACAATCAAAAGGGGGTTTGAGATTGGACATTCTATTTAAAGAAATCAGGTAGGTGGCACGAGGATGAAGCTCCAATGACCTGCCTGACAGACAATAACTCATTTTGTACTTTGGCCTACAATCAAAAGGGGGTTTGAGATTGGACATTCTATTTAAAGAAATCAGGTAGGTGGCACGAGGATGAAGCTCCAATGACCTGCCTGACAGACAATAACTCATTTTGTACTTTGGCCTACAATCAAAAGGGGGTTTGAGATTGGACATTCAATTTAAAGAAATCAGGTAGGTGGCACGAGGATGAAGCTCCAATGACCTGCCTGACAGACAATAACTCATTTTGTACTTTGGCCTACAATCAAAAGGAGGTTTGAGATTGGACATTCAATTTAAAGAAATCAGGTAGGTGGCACGAGGATGAAGCTCTGCTGACCTGCCTGACAGACAATAACTCATTTTGTACTTTGGCCTACAATCAAAAGGGGGTTTGAGATTGGACATTCAATTTAAAGAAATCAGGTAGGTGGCACGAGGATGAAGCTCCAATGACCTGCCTGACAGACAATAACTCATTTTGTACTTTGGCCTACAATCAAAAGGAGGTTAGAGATTGGACATTCAATTTAAAGAAATCAGGTAGGTGGCACGAGGATGAAGCTCCAATGACCTGCCTGACAGACAATAACTCATTTTGTACTTTGGCCTACAATCAAAAGGGGGTTTGAGATTGGACATTCTATTTAAAGAAATCAGGTAGGTGGCACGAGGATGAAGCTCCAATGACCTGCCTGACAGACAATAACTCATTTTGTACTTTGGCCTACAATCAAAAGGGGGTTTGAGATTGGACATTCTATTTAAAGAAATCAGGTAGGTGGCACGAGGATGAAGCTCCAATGACCTGCCTGACAGACAATAACTCATTTTGTACTTTGGCCTACAATCAAAAGGGGGTTTGAGATTGGACATTCTATTTAAAGAAATCAGGTAGGTGGCACGAGGATGAAGCTCCAATGACCTGCCTGACAGACAATAACTCATTTTGTACTTTGGCCTACAATCAAAAGGGGGTTTGAGATTGGACATTCAATTTAAAGAAATCAGGTAGGTGGCACGAGGATGAAGCTCCTGACCTGCCTGACAGACAATAACTCATTTTGTACTTTGGCCTACAATCAAAAGGGGGTTTGAGATTGGACATTCTATTTAAAGAAATCAGGTAGATGGCACGAGGATGAAGCTCCAATGACCTGCCTGACAGACAATAACTCATTTTGTACTTTGGCCTACAATCAAAAGGGGGTTTGAGATTGGACATTCAATTTAAAGAAATCAGGTAGGTGGCACGAGGATGAAGCTCCAATGACCTGCCTGACAGACAATAACTCATTTTGTACTTTGGCCTACAATCAAAAGGGGGTTTGAGATTGGACATTCTATTTAAAGAAATCAGGTAGGTGGCACGAGGATGAAGCTCCAATGACCTGCCTGACAGACAATAACTCATTTTGTACTTTGGCCTACAATCAAAAGAGGGTTTGAGATTGGACATTCTATTTAAAGAAATCAGGTAGGTGGCACGAGGATGAAGCTTCAATGACCTGCCTGACAGACAATAACTCATTTTGTACTTTGGCCTACAATCAAAAGGGGGTTTGAGATTGGACATTCTATTTAAAGAAATCAGGTAGGTGGCACGAGGATGAAGCTCCAATGACCTGCCTGACAGACAATAACTCATTTTGTACTTTGGCCTACAATCAAAAGGGGGTTTGAGATTGGACATTCAATTTAAAGAAATCAGGTAGGTGGCACGAGGATGAAGCTCTGCTGACCTGCCTGACAGACAATAACTCATTTTGTACTTTGGCCTACAATCAAAAGGGGGTTTGAGATTGGACATTCTATTTAAAGAAATCAGGTAGGTGGCACAGGATGAAGCTCCAATGACCTGCCTGACAGACAATAACTCATTTTGTACTTTGGCCTACAATCAAAAGGGGGTTTGAGATTGGACATTCTATTTAAAGAAATCAGGTAGGTGGCACGAGGATGAAGCTCTGCTGACCTGCCTGACAGACAATAACTCATTTTGTACTTTGGCCTACAATCAAAAGGGGGTTTGAGATTGGACATTCAATTTAAAGAAATCAGGTAGGTGGCACGAGGATGAAGCTCTGCTGACCTGCCTGACAGACAATAACTCATTTTGTACTTTGGCCTACAATCAAAAGGGCGTTTGAGATTGGACATTCTATTTAAAGAAATCAGGTAGATGGCACGAGGATGAAGCTCCAATGACCTGCCTGACAGACAATAACTCATTTTGTACTTTGGCCTACAATCAAAAATGGGTTTGAGATTGGACATTCTATTTAAAGAAATCAGGTAGGTGGCACGAGGATGAAGCTCCAATGACCTGCCTGACAGACAATAACTCATTTTGTACTTTGGCCTACAATCAAAAGGGGGTTTGAGATTGGACATTCTATTTAAAGAAATCAGGTAGGTGGCACGAGGATGAAGCTCCAATGACCTGCCTGACAGACAATAACTCATTTTGTACTTTGGCCTACAATCAAAAGGGGTTTGAGATTGGACATTCAATTTAAAGAAATCAGGTAGGTGGCACGAGGATGAAGCTCTGCTGACCTGCCTGACAGACAATAACTCATTTTGTACTTTGGCCTACAATCAAAAGGGGGTTTGAGATTGGACATTCAATTTAAAGAAATCAGGTAGGTGGCACGAGGATGAAGCTCCAATGACCTGCCTGACAGACAATAACTCATTTTGTACTTTGGCCTACAATCAAAAGGAGGTTAGAGATTGGACATTCAATTTAAAGAAATCAGGTAGGTGGCACGAGGATGAAGCTCCAATGACCTGCCTGACAGACAATAACTCATTTTGTACTTTGGCCTACAATCAAAAGGGGGTTTGAGATTGGACATTCTATTTAAAGAAATCAGGTAGGTGGCACGAGGATGAAGCTCCAATGACCTGCCTGACAGACAATAACTCATTTTGTACTTCGGCCTACAATCAAAGGGGGTTTGAGATTGGACATTCTATTTAAAGAAATCAGGTAGGTGGCACGAGGATGAAGCTCCAATGACCTGCCTGACAGACAATAACTCATTTTGTACTTTGGCCTACAATCAAAAGGGGGTTTGAGATTGGACATTCTATTTAAAGAAATCAGGTAGGTGGCACGAGGATGAAGCTCCAATGACCTGCCTGACAGACAATAACTCATTTTGTACTTTGGCCTACAATCAAAAGGGGGTTTGAGATTGGACATTCTATTTAAAGAAATCAGGTAGGTGGCACGAGGATGAAGCTCCAATGACCTGCCTGACAGACAATAACTCATTTTGTACTTTGGCCTACAATCAAAAGGGCGTTTGAGATTGGACATTCTATTTAAAGAAATCAGGTAGATGGCACGAGGATGAAGCTCCAATGACCTGCCTGACAGACAATAACTCATTTTGTACTTTGGCCTACAATCAAAAGGGGGTTTGAGATTGGACATTCTATTTAAAGAAATCAGGTAGGTGGCACGAGGATGAAGCTCCAATGACCTGCCTGACAGACAATAACTCATTTTGTACTTTGGCCTACAATCAAAAGGGGGTTTGAGATTGGACATTCTATTTAAAGAAATCAGGTAGGTGGCACGAGGATGAAGCTCTGCTGACCTGCCTGACAGACAATAACTCATTTTGTACTTTGGCCTACAATCAAAAGGGGGTTTGAGATTGGACATTCAATTTAAAGAAATCAGGTAGGTGGCACGAGGATGAAGCTCTGCTGACCTGCCTGACAGACAATAACTCATTTTGTACTTTGGCCTACAATCAAAAGGGGGTTTGAGATTGGACATTCTATTTAAAGAAATCAGGTAGGTGGCACGAGGATGAAGCTCCAATGACCTGCCTGACAGACAATAACTCATTTTGTACTTTGGCCTACAATCAAAAGGGGTTTGAGATTGGACATTCAATTTAAAGAAATCAGGTAGGTGGCACGAGGATGAAGCTCTGCTGACCTGCCTGACAGACAATAACTCATTTTGTACTTTGGCCTACAATCAAGAGGGGGTTTGAGATTGGACATTCTATTTAAAGAAATCAGGTAGGTGGCACGAGGATGAAGCTCCAATGACCTGCCTGACAGACAATAACTCATTTTGTACTTTGGCCTACAATCAAAAGGGGGTTTGAGATTGGACATTCAATTTAAAGAAATCAGGTAGGTGGCACGAGGATGAAGCTCTGCTGACCTGCCTGACAGACAATAACTCATTTTGTACTTTGGCCTACAATCAAAAGGGGGTTTGAGATTGGACATTCTATTTAAAGAAATCAGGTAGGTGGCACGAGGATGAAGCTCCAATGACCTGCCTGACAGACAATAACTCATTTTGTACTTTGGCCTACAATCAAAAGGGGGTTTGAGATTGGACATTCAATTTAAAGAAATCAGGTAGGTGGCACGAGGATGAAGCTCCAATGACCTGCCTGACAGACAATAACTCATTTTGTACTTTGGCCTACAATCAAAAGGGGGTTTGAGATTGGACATTCTATTTAAAGAAATCAGGTAGGTGGCACGAGGATGAAGCTCCAATGACCTGCCTGACAGACAATATCTCATTTTGTAGTTTGGCCTACAAACAAAAGGAGGTTTGAGATTGGACATTCAATTTAAAGAACTCAGGTAGGTGGTACGAGGATGAAGCTCTGCTGACCTGCCTGACAGACAATAACTCATTTTGTACTTTGGCCTACAATCAAAAGGGGGTTTGAGATTGGACATTCAATTTAAAGAAATCAGGTAGGTGGCACGAGGATGAAGCTCCAATGACCTGCCTGACAGACAATAACTCATTTTGTACTTTGGCCTACAATCAAAAGGAGGTTAGAGATTGGACATTCAATTTAAAGAAATCAGGTAGGTGGCACGAGGATGAAGCTCCAATGACCTGCCTGACAGACAATAACTCATTTTGTACTTTGGCCTACAATCAAAAGGGGGTTTGAGATTGGACATTCTATTTAAAGAAATCAGGTAGGTGGCACGAGGATGAAGCTCCAATTACCTGCCTGACAGACAATAACTCATTTTGTACTTCGGCCTACAATCAAAAGGGGGTTTGAGATTGGACATTCTATTTAAAGAAATCAGGTAGGTGGCACGATGATGAAGCTCCAATGACCTGCCTGACAGACAATAACTCATTTTGTACTTTGGCCTACAATCAAAAGGGGGTTTGAGATTGGACATTCTATTTAAAGAAATCAGGTAGGTGGCACGAGGATGAAGCTCCAATGACCTGCCTGACAGACAATAACTCATTTTGTACTTTGGCCTACAATCAAAAGGGGGTTTGAGATTGGACATTCTATTTAAAGAAATCAGGTAGGTGGCACGAGGATGAAGCTCCAATGACCTGCCTGACAGAAAATAACTCATTTTGTAGTTTGGCCTACAATCAAAAGGGCGTTTGAGATTGGACATTCTATTTAAAGAAATCAGGTAGATGGCACGAGGATGAAGCTCCAATGACCTGCCTGACAGACAATAACTCATTTTGTACTTTGGCCTACAATCAAAAGGGGGTTTGAGATTGGACATTCTATTTAAAGAAATCAGGTAGGTGGCACGAGGATGAAGCTCCAATGACCTGCCTGACAGACAATAACTCATTTTGTACTTTGGCCTACAATCAAAAGGGGGTTTGAGATTGGACATTCTATTTAAAGAAATCAGGTAGGTGGCACGAGGATGAAGCTCTGCTGACCTGCCTGACAGACAATAACTCATTTTGTACTTTGGCCTACAATCAAAAGGGGGTTTGAGATTGGACATTCAATTTAAAGAAATCAGGTAGGTGGCACGAGGATGAAGCTCTGCTGACCTGCCTGACAGACAATAACTCATTTTGTACTTTGGCCTACAATCAAAAGGGGGTTTGAGATTGGACATTCTATTTAAAGAAATCAGGTAGGTGGCACGAGGATGAAGCTCCAATGACCTGCCTGACAGACAATAACTCATTTTGTACTTTGGCCTACAATCAAAAGGAGGTTTGAGATTGGACATTCAATTTAAAGAAATCAGGTAGGTGGCACGAGGATGAAGCTCTGCTGACCTGCCTGACAGACAATAACTCATTTTGTACTTTGGCCTACAATCAAAAGGGGGTTTGAGATTGGACATTCTATTTAAAGAAATCAGGTAGGTGGCACGAGGATGAAGCTCCAATGACTTGCCTGACAGACAATAACTCATTTTGTACTTTGGCCTACAATCAAAAGGGGGTTTGAGATTGGACATTCAATTTAAAGAAATCAGGTAGGTGGCACGAGGATGAAGCTCTGCTGACCTGCCTGACAGACAATAACTCATTTTGTACTTTGGCCTACAATCAAAAGGGGGTTTGAGATTGGACATTCTATTTAAAGAAATCAGGTAGGTGGCACGAGGATGAAGCTCCAATGACCTGCCTGACAGACAATAACTCATTTTGTACTTTGGCCTACAATCAAAAGAGGGTTTGAGATTGGACATTCTATTTAAAGAAATCAGGTAGGTGGCACGAGGATGAAGCTCCAATGACCTGCCTGACAGACAATAACTCATTTTGTACTTTGGCCTACAATCAAAAGGGGGTTTGAGATTGGACATTCTATTTAAAGAAATCAGGTAGGTGGCACGAGGATGAATCTCCAATGACCTGCCTGACAGACAATAACTCATTTTGTACTTTGGCCTACAATCAAAAGGGGGTTTGAGATTGGACATTCAATTTAAAGAAATCAGGTAGGTGGCACGAGGATGAAGCTCTGCTGACCTGCCTGACAGACAATAACTCATTTTGTACTTTGGCCTACAATCAAAAGGGGGTTTGAGATTGGACATTCTATTTAAAGAAATCAGGTAGGTGGCACGAGGATGAAGCTCCAATGACCTGCCTGACAGACAATAACTCATTTTGTACTTTGGCCTACAATCAAAAGGGGGTTTGAGATTGGACATTCTATTTAAAGAAATCAGGTAGGTGGCACGAGGATGAAGCTCCAATGACCTGCCTGACAGACAATAACTCATTTTGTACTTTGGCCTACAATCAAAAGGGGGTTTGAGATTGGACATTCAATTTAAAGAAATCAGGTAGGTGGCACGAGGATGAAGCTCTGCTGACCTGCCTGACAGACAATAACTCATTTTGTACTTTGGCCTACAATCAAAAGGGCGTTTGAGATTGGACATTCTATTTAAAGAAATCAGGTAGATGGCACGAGGATGAAGCTCCAATGACCTGCCTGACAGACAATAACTCATTTTGTACTTTGGCCTACAATCAAAAGGGGGTTTGAGATTGGACATTCTATTTAAAGAAATCAGGTAGGTGGCACGAGGATGAAGCTCCAATGACCTGCCTGACAGACAATAACTCATTTTGTACTTTAGCCTACAATCAAAAGGGGGTTTGAGATTGGACATTCTATTTAAAGAAATCAGGTAGGTGGCACGAGGATGAAGCTCCAATGACCTGCCTGACAGACAATATCTCATTTTGTAGTTTGGCCTACAAACAAAAGGAGGTTTGAGATTGGACATTCAATTTAAAGAAATCAGGTAGGTGGTACGAGGATGAAGCTCTGCTGACCTGCCTGACAGACAATAACTCATTTTGTACTTTGGCCTACAATCAAAAGGGGGTTTGAGATTGGACATTCAATTTAAAGAAATCAGGTAGGTGGCATGAGGATGAAGCTCCAATGACCTGCCTGACAGACAATAACTCATTTTGTACTTTGGCCTACAATCAAAAGGAGGTTAGAGATTGGACATTCAATTTAAAGAAATCAGGTAGGTGGCACGAGGATGAAGCTCCAATGACCTGCCTGACAGACAATAACTCATTTTGTACTTTGGCCTACAATCAAAAGGGGGTTTGAGATTGGACATTCTATTTAAAGAAATCAGGTAGGTGGCACGAGGATGAAGCTCCAATTACCTGCCTGACAGACAATAACTCATTTTGTACTTCGGCCTACAATCAAAGGGGGTTTGAGATTGGACATTCTATTTAAAGAAATCAGGTAGGTGGCACGATGATGAAGCTCCAATGACCTGCCTGACAGACAATAACTCATTTTGTACTTTGGCCTACAATCAAAAGGGGGTTTGAGATTGGACATTCTATTTAAAGAAATCAGGTAGGTGGCACGAGGATGAAGCTCCAATGACCTGCCTGACAGACAATAACTCATTTTGTACTTTGGCCTACAATCAAAAGGGGGTTTGAGATTGGACATTCAATTTAAAGAAATCAGGTAGGTGGCACGAGGATGAAGCTCCAATGACCTGCCTGACAGAAAATACTCATTTTGTAGTTTGGCCTACAATCAAAAGGGCGTTTGAGATTGGACATTCTATTTAAAGAAATCAGGTAGATGGCACGAGGATGAAGCTCCAATGACCTGCCTGACAGACAATAACTCATTTTGTACTTTGGCCTACAATCAAAAGGGGGTTTGAGATTGGACATTCTATTTAAAGAAATCAGGTAGGTGGCACGAGGATGAAGCTCCAATGACCTGCCTGACAGACAATAACTCATTTTGTACTTTGGCCTACAATCAAAGGGGGTTTGAGATTGGACATTCTATTTAAAGAAATCAGGTAGGTGGCACGAGGATGAAGCTCTGCTGACCTGCCTGACAGACAATAACTCATTTTGTACTTTGGCCTACAATCAAAAGGGGGTTTGAGATTGGACATTCAATTTAAAGAAATCAGGTAGGTGGCACGAGGATGAAGCTCTGCTGATCTGCCTGACACACAATAACTCATTTTGTACTTTGGCCTACAATCAAAAGGGGGTTTGAGATTGGACATTCTATTTAAAGAAATCAGGTAGGTGGCACGAGGATGAAGCTCCAATGACCTGCCTGACAGACAATAACTCATTTTGTACTTTGGCCTACAATCAAAAGGAGGTTTGAGATTGGACATTCAATTTAAAGAAATCAGGTAGGTGGCACGAGGATGAAGCTCTGCTGACCTGCCTGACAGACAATAACTCATTTTGTACTTTGGCCTACAATCAAAAAGGGGTTTGAGATTGGACATTCTATTTAAAGAAATAAGGTAGGTGGCACGAGGATGAAGCTCCAATGACTTGCCTGACAGACAATAACTCATTTTGTACTTTGGCCTACAATCAAAAGGGGGTTTGAGATTGGACATTCAATTTAAAGAAATAAGGTAGGTGGCACGAGGATGAAGCTCTGCTGACCTGCCTGACAGACAATAACTCATTTTGTACTTTGGCCTACAATCAAAAGGGGGTTTGAGATTGGACATTCTATTTAAAGAAATCAGGTAGGTGGCACGAGGATGAAGCTCCAATGACCTGCCTGACAGACAATAACTCATTTTGTTTCTTTGGCCTACAATCAAAGGGGGGTTTGAGATTGGACATTCAATTTGAATAAATCAGGTAGGTGGCACGAGGATGAAGCTCTGCTGACCTGCCTGACAGACAATAACTCATTTTGTACTTTGACCTACAATCAAAAGGGGGTTTGAGATTGGACATTCTATTTAAAGAAATCAGGTAGGTGGCACGAGGATGAAGCTCCAATGACCTGCCTGACAGACAATAACTCATTTTGTACTTTGTCTACAATCAAAAGGGGGTTTGAGATTGGACATTAAATTTAAAGAAATCAGGTAGGTGGCACGAGGATGAAGCTCCAATGACCTGCCTGACAGACAATAACTCATTTTGTACTTTGGCCTACAATCAAAAGAGGGTTTGAGATTGGACATTTAACTTAAACAAATCAGGTAGGTGGCACGAGGATGAATCTCTGCTGACCTGCCTGACAGACAATAACTCATTTTGTACTTTGGCCTACAATCAAAAGGGGGTTTGAGATTGGACATTCAATTTAAAGAAATCAGGTAAGTGGCACGAGGATGAAGCTCTGCTGACCTGCCTGACAGACAATAACTCATTTTGTACTTTGGCCTACAATCAAAAGAGGGTTTGAGATTGGACATTTAACTTAAACAAATCATGTAGGTGGCACGAGGATGAATCTCTGCTGACCTGCCTGACAGACAATAACTCATTTTGTACTTTGGCCTACAATCAAGAGGGGGTTTGAGATTGGACATTCTATTTAAAGAAATCAGGTAGGTGGCACGAGGATGAAGCTCCAATGACCTGCCTGACAGACAATAACTCATTTTGTACTTTGGCCTACAATCAAGAGGGGGTTTGAGATTGGACATTCTATTTAAAGAAATCAGGTAAGTGGCACGAGGATGAAGCTCTGCTGACCTGCCTGACAGACAATAACTCATTTTGTACTTTGGCCTACAATCAAGAGGGGGTTTGAGATTGGACATTCAATTTAAAGAAATCAGGTAGCTGGCACGAGGATGAAGCTCTGCTGACCTGCCTGACAGACAATAACTCATTTTGTACTTTGGCCTACAATCAAAAGGGGGTTTGAGATTGGACATTTAACTTAAACAAATCAGGAAGGTGGCACGAGGATGAAGCTCTGCTGATCTGCCTGACAGACAATAACTCATTTTGTACTTTGGCCTACAATCAAAAGGAGGTCAGAGATTGGACATTCTATTTAAAGAAATCAGGTAGGTGGCACGAGGATGAAGCTCCAATGACCTGCCTGACAGACAATAACTCATTTTGTACTTTGGCCTACAATCAAAAGGAGGTTAGAGATTGGACATTCTATTTAAAGAAATCAGGTAGGTGGCACGAGGATGAAGCTCCAATGACCTGCCTGACAGACAATAACTCATTTTGTACTTTGGCCTACAATCAAAAGGGGGTTTGAGATTGGACATTCTATTTAAAGAAATCAGGTAGGTGGCACGAGGATGAAGCTCCAATGACCTGCCTGACAGACAAAAACTCATTTTGTACTTTGGCCTACAATCAAAAGGAGGTTAGAGATTGGACATTCTATTTAAAGAAATCAGGTAGGTGGCACGAGGATGAAGCTCCAATGACCTGCCTGACAGACAATAACTCATTTTGTACTTTGGCCTACAATCAAAAGGGGGTTTGAGATTGGACATTCTATTTAAAGAAATCAGGTAGGTGGCACGAGGATGAAGCTCCAATGACCTGCCTGACAGACAATAACTCATTTTGTACTTTGGCCTACAATCAAAAGGAGGTTAGAGATTGGACATTCTATTTAAAGAAATCAGGTAGGTGGCACGAGGATGAAGCTCCAATGACCTGCCTGACAGACAATAACTCATTTTGTACTTTGGCCTACAATCAAAAGGGGGTTTGAGATTGGACATTCTATTTAAAGAAATCAGGTAGGTGGCACGAGGATGAAGCTCCAATGACCTGCCTGACAGACAATAACTCATTTTGTACTTTGGCCTACGATCATAAGGAGGTTAGAGATTGGACATTCTATTTAAAGAAATCAGGTAGGTGGCACGAGGATGAAGCTCCAATGACCTGCCTGACAGACAATAACTCATTTTGTACTTTGGCCTACAATCACAAGGGGGTTTGAGATTGGACATTCTATTTAAAGAAATCAGGTAGGTGGCACGAGGATGAAGCTCCAATGACCTGCCTGACAGACAATAACTCATTTTGTACTTTGGCCTACAATCAAAAGGGGGTTTGAGATTGGACATTCTATTTAAAGAAATCAGGTAGGTGGCACGAGGATGAAGCTCCAATGACCTGCCTGACAGACAATAACTCATTTTGTACTTTGGCCTACAATCAAAAGGGGGTTTGAGATTGGACATTCAATTTAAAGAAATCAGGTAGGTGGCACGAGGATGAAGCTCCAATGACCTGCCTGACAGACAATAACTCATTTTGTACTTTGGCCTACAATCAAAAGGGGGTTTGAGATTGGACATTCTATTTAAAGAAATCAGGTAGGTGGCACGAGGATGAAGCTCCAATGACCTGCCTGACAGACAATAGCTCATTTTGTACTTTGGCCTACAATCAAAAGGGGGTTTGAGATTGGACATTCTATTTAAAGAAATCAGGTAGGTGGCACGATGATGAAGCTCCAATGACCTGCCTGACAGACAATAACTCATTTTGTACTTTGGCCTACAATCAAAAGGGAGTTTGAGATTGGACATTCTATTTAAAGAAATCAGGTAGGTGGCACGAGGATGAAGCTCCAATGACCTGCCTGACAGACAATAACTCATTTTGTACTTTGGCCTACAATCAAAAGGGGGTTTGAGATTGGACATTCAATTTAAAGAAATCAGGTAGGTGGCACGAGGATGAAGCTCTGCTGACCTGCCTGACAGAAAATAACTCATTTTGTACTTTGGCCTACAATCAAAAGGGCGTTTGAGATTGGACATTCTATTTAAAGAAATCAGGTAGATGGCACGAGGATGAAGCTCCAATGACCTGCCTGACAGACAATAACTCATTTTGTACTTTGGCCTACAATCAAAAGGGGGTTTGAGATTGGACATTCTATTTAAAGAAATCAGGTAGGTGGCACGAGGATGAAGCTCCAATGACCTGCCTGACAGACAATAACTAATTTTGTACTTTGGCCTACAATCAAAAGGGGGTTTGAGATTGGACATTCTATTTAAAGAAATCAGGTAGGTGGCACGAGGATGAAGCTCCAATGACCTGCCTGACAGACAATATCTCATTTTGTAGTTTGGCCTACAAACAAAAGGAGGTTTGAGATTGGACATTCAATTTAAAGAAATCAGGTAGGTGGTACGAGGATGAAGCTCTGCTGACCTGCCTGACAGACAATAACTCATTTTGTACTTTGGCCTACAATCAAAAGGGGGTTTGAGATTGGACATTTAACTTAAACAAATCAGGTAGGTGGCACGAGGATGAAACTCTGCTGATCTGCCTGACAGACAATAACTCATTTTGTACTTTGGCCTACAATCAAAAGGGGGTTTGAGATTGGACATTCAATTTAAAGAAATCAGGTAAGTGGCACGAGGATGAAGCTCCAATGACCTGCCTGACAGACAATAACTCATTTTGTACTTTGGCCTACAATCAAAAGGGGGTTTGAGATTGGACATTTAACTTAAACAGATCAGGTAGGTGGCACGAGGATGAAGCTCTGCTGACCTGCCTGACAGACAATAACTCATTTTGTACTTTGGCCTACAATCAAAAGGGGGTTTGAGATTGGACATTCAATTTAAAGAAATCAGGTAGGTGGCACGAGGATGAAGCTCTGCTGATCTGCCTGACACAAAATAACTCATTTTGTACTTTGGCCTACAATCAAAAGAGGGTTTGAGATTGGACATTCTATTTAAAGAAATCAGGTAGGTGGCACGAGGATGAAGCTCTGCTGACCTGCCTGACAGACAATAACTCATTTTGTACTTTGGCCTACAATCAAAAGGGGGTTTGAGATTGGACATTCTATTTAAAGAAATCAGGTAGGTGGCACGAGGATGAAGCTCCAATGACCTGCCTGACAGAATATAACTCATTTTGTACTTTGGCCTACAATCAAAAGAGGGTTTGAGATTGGACATTCTATTTAAAGAAATCAGGTAGGTGGCACGAGGATGAAGCTCCAATGACCTGCCTGACAGACAATAACTCATTTTGTACTTTGGCCTACAATCAAAAGGGGGTTTGAGATTGGACATTCTATTTAAAGAAATCAGGTAGGTGGCACGAGGATGAAGCTCCAATGACCTGCCTGACAGACAATAGCTCATTTTGTACTTTGGCCTACAATCAAAAGGGGGTTTGAGATTGGACATTCAATTTAAAGAAATCAGGTAGGTGGCACGAGGATGAAGCTCCAATGACCTGCCTGACAGACAATAACTCATTTTGTACTTTGGCCTACAATCAAAAGGGGGTTTGAGATTGGACATTCTATTTAAAGAAATCAGGTAGGTGGCACGAGGATGAAGCTCCAATGACCTGCCTGACAGACAATAACTCATTTTGTACTTTGGCCTACAATCAAAAGGGGGTTTGAGATTGGACATTCAATTTAAAGAAATCAGGTAGGTGGCACGAGGATGAAGCTCTGCTGACCTGCCTGACAGACAATAACTCATTTTGTACTTTGGCCTACAATCAAAAGGGGGTTTGAGATTGGACATTCAATTTAAAGAAATAAGGTAGGTGGCACGAGGATGAAGCTCCAATGACCTGCCTGACAGACAATAACTCAGTTTGTACTTTGGCCTACAATCAAAAGGAGGTTTGAGATTGGACATTCAATTTAAAGAAATCAGGTAGGTGGCACGAGGATGAAGCTCTGCTGACCTGCCTGACAGACAATAACTCATTTTGTACTTTGGCCTACAATCAAAAGGGGGTTTGAGATTGGACATTCTATTTAAAGAAATCAGGTAGGTGGCACGAGGATGAAGCTCCAATGACCTGCCTGACA
Organism: Palaemon carinicauda; assembly: GCF_036898095.1. Lineage (NCBI taxonomy): Eukaryota > Metazoa > Arthropoda > Malacostraca > Decapoda > Palaemonidae > Palaemon > Palaemon carinicauda. Next base: position 71,484,148 of record NC_090754.1, read on the forward strand.
GACAATAACTCATTTTGTACTTTGGCCTACAATCAAAAGGGGGTTTGAGATTGGACATTCTATTTAAAGAAATCAGGTAGGTGGCACGAGGATGAAGCTCCAATGACCTGCCTGACAGACAATAACTCATTTTGTACTTTGGCCTACAATCAATAGAGGGTTTGAGATTGGACATTCTATTTAAAGAAATCAGGTAGGTGGCACGAGGATAAAGCTCCAATGACCTGCCTGACAGACAATAACTCATTTTGTACTTTGGCCTACAATCAAAAGGGGGTTTGAGATTGGACTTTCAATTTAAAGAAATCAGGTAGGTGGCATGAGGATGAAGCTCCAATGACCTGCCTGACAGACAATAACTCATTTTGTACTTTGGCCTACAATCAAAAGGGGGTTTGAGATTGGACATTCAATTTAAAGAAATCAGGTAGGTGGCACGAAGATGAAGCTCTGCTGACATGCCTTACAGACAATAACTCATTTTGTACTTTGGCCTACAATCAAAAGGGGGTTTGAGATTGGACATTCTATTTAAAGAAATCAGGTAGGTGGCACGAGGATGAAGCTCCAATGACCTGCCTGACAGACAATAACTCATTTTGTACTTTGGCCTACAATCAAAAGGGGGTTTGAGATTGGACATTCTATTTAAAGAAATCAGGTAGGTGGCACGAGGATGAAGCTCCAATGACCTGCCTGACAGACAATAACTCATTTTGTACTTTGGCCTACAATCAAAAGGGGGTTTGAGATTGGACATTCAATTTAAAGAAATCAGGTAGGTGGCACGAGGATGAAGCTCCAATGACCTGCCTGACAGACAATAACTCATTTTGTACTTTGGCCTACAATCAAAAGGAGGTTTGAGATTGGACATTCAATTTAAAGAAATCAGGTAGGTGGCACGAGGATGAAGCTCTGCTGACCTGCCTGACAGACAATAACTCATTTTGTACTTTGGCCTACAATCAAGAGGGGGTTTGAGATTGGACATTCTATTTAAAGAAATCAGGTAGGTGGCACGAGGATGAAGCTCCAATGACTTGCCTGACAGACAATAACTCATTTTGTACTTTGGCCTACAATCAAAAGGGGGTTTGAGATTGGACATTCAATTTAAAGAAATCAGGTAGGTGGCACGAGGATGAAGCTCTGCTGACCTGCCTGACAGACAATAACTCATTTTGTACTTTGGCCTACAATCAAAAGGGCATTTGAGATTGGACATTCTATTTAAAGAAATCAGGTAGGTGGCACGAGGATGAAGCTCCAATGACCTGCCTGACAGACAATAACTCATTTTGTACTTTGGCTTACAATCAAAAGAGGGTTTGAGATTGGACATTCTATTTAAAGAAATCAGGTAGGTGGCACGAGGATGAAGCTCCAATGACCTGCCTGACAGACAATAACTCATTTTGTACTTCGGCCTACAATCAAAAGGGGGTTTGAGATTGGACATTCTATTTAAAGAAATCAGGTAGGTGGCACGAGGATGAAGCTCCAATGACCTGCCTGGCAGACAATAACTCATTTTGTACTTTGGCCCACAATCAAAAGGGGGTTTGAGATTGGACATTCAATTTAAAGAAATCAGGTAGGTGGCACGAGGATGAAGCTCTGCTGACCTGCCTGACAGACAATAACTCATTTTGTACTTTGGCCTACAATCAAAAGGGGGTTTGAGATTGGACATTCTATTTAAAGAAATCAGGTAGGTGGCACGAGGATGAAGCTCTGCTGACCTGCCTGACAGACAATAACTCATTTTGTACTTTGGCCTACAATCAAAAGGGCGTTTGAGATTGGACATTCTATTTAAAGAAATCAGGTAGATGGCACGAGGATGAAGCTCCAATGACCTGCCTGACAGACAATAACTCATTTTGTACTTTGGCCTACAATCAAAAGGGGGTTTGAGATTGGACATTGTATTTAAAGAAATCAGGTAGGTGGCACGAGGATGAAGCTCCAATGACCTGCCTGACAGACAATAACTCATTTTGTACTTTGGCCTACAATCAAAAGGGGGTTTGAGATTGGACATTCTATTTAAAGAAATCAGGTAGGTGGCACGAGGATGAAGCTCCAATGACCTGCCTGACAGACAATATCTCATTTTGTAGTTTGGCCTACAAACAAAAGGAGGTTTGAGATTGGACATTCAATTTAAAGAAATCAGGTAGGTGGTACGAGGATGAAGCTCCAATGACCTGCCTGACAGACAATAACTCATTTTGTACTTTGGCCTACAATCAAAAGGGGGTTTGAGATTGGACATTTAACTTAAACAAATCAGGTAGGTGGCACGAGGATGAAACTCTGCTGATCTGCCTGACAGACAATAACTCATTTTGTACTTTGGCCTACAATCAAAAGGGGGTTTGAGATTGGACATTCAATTTAAAGAAATCAGGTAAGTGGCACGAGGATGAAGCTCCAATGACCTGCCTGACAGACAATAACTCATTTTGTACTTTGGCCTACAATCAAAAGGGGGTTTGAGATTGGACATTTAACTTAAACAAATCAGGTAGGTGGCACGAGGATGAAGCTCTGCTGACCTGCCTGACAGACAATAACTCATTTTGTACTTTGGCCTACAATCAAAAGGGGGTTTGAGATTGGACATTCAATTTAAAGAAATCAGGTAGGTGGCACGAGGATGAAGCTCTGCTGATCTGCCTGACAAAAAATAACTCATTTTGTACTTTGGCCTACAATCAAAAGGGGGTTTGAGATTGGACATTCTATTTAAAGAAATCAGGTAGGTGGCACGAGGATGAAGCTCTGCTGACCTGCCTGACAGACAATAACTCATTTTGTACTTTGGCCTACAATCAAAAGGGGGTTTGAGATTGGACATTCTATTTAAAGAAATCAGGTAGGTGGCACGAGGATGAAGCTCCAATGACCTGCCTGACAGACAATAACTCATTTTGTACTTTGGCCTACAATCAAAAGGGGGTTTGAGATTGGACATTAAATTTAAAGAAATCAGGTAGGTGGCACGAGGATGAAGCTCCAATGACCTGCCTGACAGACAATAACTCATTTTGTACTTTGGCCTACAAACAAGAGGGGGTTTGAGATTGGACATTCAATTTAAAGAAATCAGGTAAGTGGCACGAGGATGAAGCTCTGCTGACCTGCCTGACAGACAATAACTCATTTTGTACTTTGGCCTACAATCAAAAGGGGGTTTGAGATTGGACATTCAATTTAAAGAAATCAGGTAGGTGGCACGAGGATGAAGCTCCAATGACCTGCCTGACAGACAATAACTCATTTTGTACTTTGGCCTACAATCAAAAGGGGGTTTGAGATTGGACATTCTATTTAAACAAATCAGGTAGGTGGCACGAGGATGAAGCTCCAATGACCTGCCTGACAGACAATAACTCATTTTGTACTTTGGCCTACAATCAAAAGGGGGTTTGAGATTGGACATTCAATTTAAAGAAATCAGGTAGGTGGCACGAGGATGAAGCTCCAATGACCTGCCTGACAGACAATAACTCATTTTGTACTTTGGCCTACAATCAAAAGGGGGTTTGAGATTGGACATTCTATTTAAAGAAATCAGGTAGGTGGCACGAGGATGAAGCTCCAATGACCTGCCTGACAGACAATAACTCATTTTGTACTTTGGCCTACAATCAAAAGGGGGTTTGAGATTGGACATTTAGTTTAAAGAAATCAGGTAGGTGGCACGAGGATGAAGCTCCAATGACCTGCCTGACAGACAATAACTCATTTTGTACTTTGGCCTACAATCAAAAGGGGGTTTGAGATTGGACATTCAATTTAAAGAAATCAGGTAGGTGGCACGAGGATGAAGCTCCAATGACCTGCCTGACAGACAATAACTCATTTTGTACTTTGGCCTACAATCAAAAGGGGGTTTGAGATTGGACATTCTATTTAAAGAAATCAGGTAGGTGGCACGAGGATGAAGCTCCAATGACCTGCCTGACAGACAATAACTCATTTTGTACTTTGGCCTACAATCAAGAGGGGGTTTGAGATTGGACATTCAATTTAAAGAAATCAGGTAAGTGGCACGAGGATGAAGCTCTGCTGACCTGCCTCACAGACAATAACTCCTTTTGTACTTTGGCCTACAATCAAGAGGGAGGCGCCTGGTGAGTTTATTGAGAACCGTGTCTCTCCTCCGCAGAACCCAGTTGGCAGCCTGTGCGAGGGACTGGTACGACAAGAACTTCAGGGCCTTACCTCCAGATCTAATCAACTCTTTCAGTAAGGCCTAGTTTTCTGGGATAGTGAGGTCGTAGGAGGACTGGACGTCTACTAGCGTCGAAGCCCACCAATTCAGCCAAGAAGACACGTTTGAAGTCCTTAGCTATCTCCTCCATTATGGTCGCTTCTGACGGAGAGAAACAGACTGGTGTTGTAGAGGCCCTTTCTTCCGCTGCTCCTTGGCCTAAAACGGCGACTGCCGGCTCCACCGTACAAGCACCTGCATGATGTCCCTCCGGCAGATAAAATTTGCTCTGCGACTTCAGGCCCTGAAGCAGCTTGGGGGAACTCTGGGTCTTGGGGGCTTCGGCATGGTTGGCCACGATCTTATTCACGTGGACCCTACCTAGCCTAACGTCCATGGCTAACGGGAGCACTAGAGAGGGTCTCTGCTGGACGGGAGCATCCACTATTATTATTATTATTATTATTATTACTATCCAAGCTACAACCCTAGTTGGAAAAGCAAGATGCTATAAGCCCAGGGGCTCCAACAGGGAAAAATAGCTCAGTGAGGAAAGGAAATAAGGAAATAAATAAATGAAGAGAACAAATTAACAATAAATCATTCTAAAATAAGAAACGTCAAAACAGACATGTCATATAATAAACTATCAACAACATCAAAAACAAATATGTCATAAATAAACTATAAAAAGACTATGTCCGCCTGGTCAACAAAAAAGCATTTGCTCCAACTTTGAACTTTTGAAGTTCTACTGATTCAACCACCCGATTAGGAAGATCATTCCACAACTTGGTCACAGCTGGAATAAAACTTCTAGAGTACTGCGTAGTATTGAGCCTCGTGATGGAGAAGGCCTGGCTATTAGAATTAACTGCCTGCCTAGTATTACGAACAGGATAGAATTGTCCAGGGAGATCTGAATGTAAAGGATGGTCAGAGTTGTGAAAAATCTTATGCAACATACATAATGAACTAATTGAACGACGGTGCCAGAGATTAATATCTAGATCAGGAATAAGAAATTTAATAGACCGTAAGTTTCTGTCCAACAAATTAAGATGAGAATCAGCAGCTGAAGACCAGACAGGAGAACAATACTCAAAACAAGGTAGAATGAAAGAATTAAAACACTTCTTCAGAATAGATTGATCACCGAAAATCTTGAAAGACTTTCTCAATAAGCCTATTTTTTGTGAAATTGAAGAAGACACAGACCTTATATGTTTCTCAAAAGTAAATTTACTGTCGAGAATCACACCTAAAATTTTGAAAGAGTCATACATATTTAAAGAAACATTATCAATACTGAGATCCGGATGTTGAGGAACCACTGTCCTTGACCTACTTACAATCATACTTTGAGTTTTGTTAGGATTCAACTTCATACCCCATAATTTGCACCATGCACTAATTCTAGCTAAATCTCTATTAAGGGATTCACCAACCCTAGATCTACATTCAGGGGATGGAATTGATGCAAAGAGAGTAGCATCATCTGCATATGCAACAAGCTTGTTTTCTAGGCCAAACCACATGTCATGTGTATATAGTATGAAAAGTAATGGGCCAAGAACACTACCCTGTGGAACACCAGATATCACATTCCTATAATCACTATGGTGCCCATCAACAACAACTCTTTGAGATCTATTACTTAAAAAATCAATAATAATGCTAAGAAACGACCCACCCACTCCCAACTGTTTCAGTTTGAAAACAAGGGCCTCATGATTAACACGGTCAAAGGCAGCACTAAAATCAAGGCCAATCATATGAACTTCCCGACCACAACCAAGGGATTTCTGTACAGCATTGGAGATTGTAAGCAGGGCATCACATGCTCCAAGGCCTTTACGAAAACCAAATTGCAAACTAGGGAGTAGATGATTACCTTCAGCAAACCTATTAAGACGTTTTGCCAGAAGACGTTCAAAAACTTTAGATAATATGGGAGTTATGGAAATTGGGCGGTAATCAGTGGGACTTGAGCTACCACAAACACATTTACATAGAGGAGTAACATTACCAATTCTCCAACAAGTGCTAAAAGCTCCTCTTCTTGCTAACTTGCGTAAAATAACTGATAACTTTGGAGCTAAGAAATCTGCTGTCTTTATAAAAAACAAAGGAAAAATACCATTTGGGTCTACACCTCCATAAGCATCAAGGTCCATCAACAGAGCTTTAATCTCACGAGATCGAAAAGCTAAACTAGTTAGTTTAGCCTCAGGAAAACAGGAATGAGGAAGTTCAAGTTTTTCATTACTCTGTTTACTGTCAAAAACATCAGCCAAAAGGGTTGCCTTTTCCTTTGGACAGTGAGTGACTGAGCCATCTGGTTTAAGTAAAGGAGGAACTGTTGCATCTACACCAAAGAGTGCAGATTTAAGGGTAGACCACCATTTATAGCCTGCTGAGACTCGATTGCCAGAATTCTTCGGAAGAGGGCTCGGGCTCGTTCAACCTATGATGTCTCCTGATGAGCCCTATCACCCTCCTGTAGGCTGACACCTCAGCTGCCGAGCCCTCTACATGGTCACCCAGCTCCTCCGTAGGGCGTCCAACTGCTTGAGACGGGGTCCCTCCGACGGAGGCCTCCGTACGGGGGGAAGGAGACGACTTGATCCGCTCCGACTCCTGTGGCTCTGGACGTAGGGCGGGCATCGCTCGGGGGCCTCCGTCCTAGGTCTATCCTTCCTCGTGGAGGTCCAGGCATCTGCGAGTCTACTCGACGAGGGGAGTCGCTTCTCACGATCCTGCCGATTCGAAGATAACTTGGGGGTCGGGACGAAGCTGCCAGACTGAAGGGGCGACTCTCTCCGCTGGGCGGATGGAGCCGGAACCTTCGCGGACTTATGCTTGTCCGCTGGGACCTGAAGCGACGAGTCCCTCCGTCGGTCTGCCATAGGATGAGTATCTCTCCGGTGAACGAGTTCTAGGGTGCAAACTTGAGGAGCTCGGGACTGCTGACAGCTCGATGAGTTTACTGCATGGGATGACCACCCATTCTTTCCCTGGGGAACCACTTCTCCTATATTTTCTTCTGGGGGATCGGGATCGTCTACCCACGTGGCGGGATCTGGAGCGGGAGAGAGAACGAGAGTGTCTCCTGCGGGACCTCTCGCGACGTCTATGAAGTTTCCTCTGGGCTTCGTCCTCCGAGGAGCAAGAAAGGACTTCGGCCGAAGATCCCGACGACCTGTAGGACCTCGCCGGCGGGCCCGACTCGCATCAGGTCATTGGGGGGTCCACTCGACGTTCGATGGAAGGCGGGGGCTGCAAGAAGACGTCCGGAAGTGTAGCTGAAGGCGCTGGAGGGGAGTGTGGGCGTTCTTCGTTGGGGGACCAGGTTCCAAAGTTTTCTTCCATCCTCAACAGAGACCTGAAGGGCATCTTCGGCGGTACCCAAGCGAGGGAGTCCGACGGCACCGAGTCCTCTCTCTCAACGGCACCCTCGGCTGCAGAAGCACCTGAAAAGCATGCCCAAAAGGCGGGAGAAGAGGTGGGAACAGTTTTACCCCACATAGGGTCATCTGAGGAGACGGGCCCTGCTTGCACCAAGGCTTCGTCCCCCGCACACACTCCCGACCCTCCCTCAGGCCCCTCACTTGCCTGGGATGACGCCACAACTCCACTATCCTGCAACTCAGACTCCTGGGGAAGGGCCACAGGCCTCTTCCCCGCAACGGACTTACCTCGTCCCCTACTCTGGGTAGGGGAAGGTGGTAGGGAGGCTCGGTCCGACGACACGCCCGGCGAAGTAAGAGAAGAGACGTTCGGCTTCTTAGGTGACCTCTTCGGCGCCTTCTTCTTTTTGGTGCCGTAACGCACCCACTGCACCTCGTTCCAGGACACGCACTCCGGACACGTGGCCGTAGGGGAACACACACTGCCCCTACATGACGAACACAAGGAGCGCAGGTCTACTTCAGGTTTCGACAGGAAAGCACCACACGATTTACTGGCCATAGGCCCAGTGAAACGGCGGGGATGCTCCATCACACACTAGTAACGCACCGCGAGACACAGGAACGCAGAGGGAAAGAATAAGCTAAAGCACAAAGGTACCACGTGGAGACCGCGTGAGACACAAAGGGAAGTCGGGGACACAAAGGGTCGCACTGGGTTAAGGAGAGCGTCGAGATGATATCGCGACGCGACCAGAAAACTTACTGGAGGTCGAGACCTGAGCAAGCATGCTCTCTGACCCAGGGTTAGCCTCAGGGTGCGTATCACTCCGCCTGAGGTTACCCCTCATAGAAAACGGGAATAGGGTAAACTATACAAAACTCTAGTCGGATGGGAGGCGATCCCAGATACTCCTAAGAAAGTAGTTCGAGGTAAGTACTCCGTGTTGGAACAATTACTCACTTACATATAGTACGTGTTCATAAATGTTTTTACGATTGTTTAATTTTAACAGTAGTAGTAGTAGTAGTAGTAGTAGTAGTAGTAGTTCCCATATTACTTGCTAGTGTATACAGATGCTAAATTCAGCTTGTTATAATTTAGCCCATGCTTAAAATAAGTTTTACCTTCATGAGTTTCATTTAATTTACATACTTTAATTACATCATCCAAAGGTTTTAACAAACAAAGCTATTTAATCTCAGCTCCTCATAGCCTATTTAATTTGGTATAATTTTGCTTAATTTTATGCTTTGGGAAACATATTGAGAATACAACGGGCAACTGTATTACCTTCACTAGGGAAAGGCGATACAGTAATTCTGCTTTCCCAGAGGAAAGTCCCAAGGGCAAGCCCAGGTCTTCTCACCCGCATAAATTCTTCTTGAGGTCACAGGCCTTGAGGAGTCCGAGGGGGACGGCAGACTGAACAACTCTAAAAGAAAAAGGAGAAGTATAACTTCTTCAGTATCAGTTTAGGAATTGCCAGCATTGATAAAAAAGAATCCTTCTTAGCATTCTTCTTCCTGGCAAACTGAACTCACTCCAAAGGCAGCCATGACCTGCACATATCGATGACTGTGAATAGGCATGCCCTTGACTAAAACACACACTTGGTGGGGATTAACCGTAGGTTTAAACATAAAACTGCCATACTTCTTACTATAATTACCAGGACACAGCCACGTGTCTAGGCCCTTCTCCATCTAATGGCAAATTTAAAGAAAAAGATTATAACAGCCTAGTTTCAGAGGCAGATATAGTTTGTGTACGAGAGCCTAGTTAATTGGTAGGTGGCTAGGACTTATCCACCACTCGCTGGTAGTTATAAATACATTGATAGACTTTTAACAGATGTTTCAGCTTCGTTGAAGTCATACTCCTATTAAAGCAAGTGTGTTTGTATTTGTGTAAGAACAAACATATTTACAATACAGCTCTTGTTATCTTGTTAATATATATCTCTTCATGACTTCATAAGATTCTGAAAATATAGTTATTTTCGCAAACTGTAATAAAGGCATATCTACTGTAGATGAGATTTTCCAACCAGATTTAAAAAACATGTATCCCTCCATACAAAAACACACCTTTACTTTAGAAACCAAAGATCCTGTACTGTGTACTATACCAGCAGCATCTTTGCCAGGGACATATGGAAGGTTTGGTAACTTGCTGTACTGACCAGAACGCAGGTAAGTGTCAACTGGATTCACACCACTATAAAGAACCTTGATCAACACCTGCACATAAGAGAAAATTAAATATAGAAAGAAAAATTAAAAGGTAAAATTGGGTGTGTTCGGGTTCTTTGAATAGGCATCTGTGAACATCTTATCAAATTAACAAGACAATAGTTTTGCATATACTTTAATAAAAAAATATGCAACACTAGGACTAAATACTTCAAAAAGAATGCATTTCTGCACCCTTCTTATCGTGATTAAAATCACAATGATAAATTAGCTAAATCTATACTACTCCTATTCAAAGAACCCAATTCACCCCAAGACTCAGTTACCCGGTACCTTGAATTTTGTAACAAGTTTACCAATAGATGTGATGACACCAGCCCCATCAATTCCAGGAACATATGGCAGATCGGGAAGCATCCCAAATGCTCCCTCACGAATATATGTGTCAACTGGATTTATACCACAGAAAGTCATTTTAATAAGTACCTGAAAAATTATATTTTAATTATAAAATAAATTTTTGAATATACTTACCCGGTGAATATATAATAGCTGCAACTCTGCGGCTCGACAGAAAATACACTCAAAAAACTCGCGAGCGATCGCTATGAAGGTTGCGGTTGTGCCCACCAGCGCCAACTGTCGGCCAGATACCACTCTTGTATGTAAACAAAACCTTCAATTCTTCTCGTCCCGCTGTGTCTCTATTGGGGAGGAAGGGAGGGTCATTTAATTTATATATTCACCGGGTAAGTATATTCAAAAATTTATTTTATAATTAAAATATCATTTTTAAATATTTAACTTAGCCGGTGAATATATAATAGCTGATTCACACCCAAGGTGGTGGGTAGAGACCAGAGTTAATTATGTTTACAGCGTATAAGCTAAGAGTTTTTTCATTTTGACAGTTATCAATATAACAAAACCAAAATATATAGGTACCTGGTAAGGAAGTTGACTTAGACGATTACTCTGCCTTGTAAGTCTGTCTTCCTCACGGAGCCCAGCGATCCTCTTAGGATGCTGACAGACTCCCAGGAGCTGAAGTATCAAGGGCTGCAACCCATACAACAGGACCTCATCAAACCCCTAATCTGGGCGCTCTCAAGAAATGACTTTGACCACCCGCCAAATCAACCAGGATGCGAAAGGCTTCTTAGCCTTCCGAACAACCCATAAAACAATATTAAAAACATTTCAAGAGACAGATTAAAAGGATATTGGAATTAGGGAAGTGTAGTGGTAGAACCCTCACACACTACTGCACTCGCTGCAACGAATGGACCCAGTGTGTAGCAGTCCTCGTAAAGAGTCTGGACATCTTTTAAGTAAAATGACGCGAACACTGACTTGTTTCTCCAAAAAGTCGCGTCCATAATACTTTGCAGAGATTTATTTTGCTTGAAGGCCGCAGAGGTTGCTATATCTCTAACTTCGTGCGTCTTAACCTTAAGCAAACATCGGTCTTTCTCATTCAAGTGAGAATGAGCTTCTCGTATTAAAAAAATCTGATAAAATATGACAAAGAATTCTTTGACATAGGCAATGAAGGTTTCTTAACTGAGCACCATAATGCCTCAGATTTCCCTCGTAATGACTTAGTACGAGCTAAATCGAACTTAAGAGCTCTAACAGGACATAATACTCTTTCCAGTTCGTTGCCTACGATCTCTGACAAGCAAGGAATATCAAAAGATTTAGGCCAAGGACGAGAAGGCAGTTCATTTTTGGCCAGGAAACCAAGTTGAAGTGAACAAGAGGCTTTTTTCTGTAGAAAAGCCGATGTTCTTACTGAAGGCATGAAGTTCACTGACCCTTTTAGCCGAAGCCAAGCACACTAGGAAAAGTGTCTTGAGGGTGAGATCCTTCAGGGAGGCTGAATGTAATGGCTCAAACCTGTCTGACCTGAGGAGCCTTAGGACCACGTCTAAGTTCCATCCAGGAGTTGCCAAACGACGTTCCTTAGAGGTCTCGAAAGACTTAAGGAGATCTTGGAGATCTTTATTGTTGGAAAGATCTAAGCCTCTATGTCGAAAGACCGAAGCCAACATGCTCCTGTAGCCCTTAATCGTGGGAGCTGAAAGGGAGCGAACCTTTCTCAGATGTAAAAGAAAATCTGCTATTTGGGCTACAGAGGTACTGGACGAGGACACAGATGCTGACTTGCACCAGTCTCGAAAGACTTCCCACTTCGACTGGTATACTCTAATGGTAGAAGCTCTCCTAGCTCTTGCAATCGCACTGACTGCCTCCTTCGAAAAGCCTCTAGCTCTTGAGAGTCTTTCGATAGTCTGAAGGAAGTCAGACGAAGAGCGGGGAGGCTTTGATAGACATTCTTTACGTGGGGCTGACGTAACAGATCTACCCTTAGAGGAAGACTTCTTGGAAAGTCTACCAGCCATTGAAGTACCTCGGTGAACCACTCTCTCGCGGGCCAGAGGGTAGCAACCAACGTCAACCTTGTCCCTCCGTGAGAGGCGAACTTCTGCAGTACCTTGTTGACTATCTTGAATGGTGGGAATGCATATAAGTCCATAAAAGACCAATCCAGTAGAAACGCGTCTATGTAGATTGCTTCTGTATCTAGGACTGGAGAGCAAAAGATTGGTAACCTTTTGGTCAACGAGGAGGCAAAGAGGTCTATGGTGGGTTGACCCCAAGTAGTCCAAAGACTCTTGCCCACGTCCTTGTGGAGGGTCCATTCCGTGGGTATCACCTGACCCCTCCGACTGAGACAGTCTGCCAAGACGTTCAAGTCCCCTTGGATGAATCTCGTCAACAGGGAGATGCCTCGAATTCATGACCATAAGAGAAGGTCCCTTGCGATCTCGAGCAGCGTGAAGGAGTGTGTGCCTCCTTGCTTGGAGATGTACGCCAAAGTTGTGGTGTTGTCTGAGTTGACCTCTACCACTTAGTTTCGAAGACGCTTTCTAATATCATCAAGGCCAAGTGGACTGCTAATAGCTCCTTGCCGTTGATGTGCATGCTCTTCTGACTTGAGGTCCACAGACCCGAGCATTCCCGACCGTCCAGGGTCGCACCCCAACCCAAACCCGACGCGTCTGAGGACAACACGTGGTTTGGGTTCTTGACTGCTAGGGATAGTCCCTCTCTCAGACTGATATTGCTGTCCCACCATTTCAGGCATGCCTTTACTGGTTCGGAGACTGGGAATGATACCGTCTCTAATGTCTTGTCCTAGTTCCAGTGAGAGGCTAGATGGAACCGGAGAGGCAGAAGGGGTAGTCTCCCTAGTGAGACAAACTGCTCCAGGGATGAGAGAGTCCCTACGAGACTGTTCCAACTCCTGACTGAATAAACGTTTTCTTTTCAGCATTAGTTGGACTTCGAGCAAGGCTTGACTGCGAATCTCCATCCCCAAATATAGAATAATCTGGGATGGGATCAGTTGGGACTTTTAGGTTGACCACAAGTCCCAACTCCCTGGCCAGACTCAACGTCCAATGTAGATCCTGCAGACAGCGAAGGCTGGACGATGCTCTGAGAAGCCAGTCGTCCAAGTACAGGGAGGCTCGGATCCCCGATAGATGGAGGGATTTTGCCACATTCCTCATGAGCCTCGTAAACACAAGAGGCGCAGGACTGAGGCCAAAGCACAGGGCTCAAAACTGGTACCCCACATTCCTGTAAACAAACCTCAGAAACGGTTGGGAATCCGGGTGTATGGGAATGTGGAAGTATGCCTCCTGAAGGTCGAGAGAGACCATCCAGTCGCCTTCCATAAATGCTGTCAAGACAGCCTGGTAGACTTCATCGTGAAGTTTGTCTTGACTATGAACACATTGAGCGCACTTGCCTCTTACATACTCCTGCAGTGAACATGGCTGCCAAATCATGGAGCCATCCCTGAGGGACTTGTTCCTGCAGAGAACGTGGCTGTCAGATCATTGGAGCCATCCCTGAAAGCCTTGTTTATGCATGACATAATTGTACAGCAAAACTTCAAAGGCTCGAAAACAGCTGTGAAGTTGACCTGTAAAATCTTGGAGCGTCTCATGGCCAGGCGCCAGGGAGAGTCTATGAGGTTTGAGAAGTCTATCTGGGCAGAGGCAGGAACTCCCAAGCCGACAACTTCTCTCGTGTCATATCAGACTCTCGCTCTATAAGCCAGTTTAAATGAAGGGAAAGCAAAGGCTGTCTCCCCCAAACTCCTCCTGGTAATAAACCAGTCGCCTAGCAAACGTAAAGCTCTCTTAGAAGAGCGAGAGAGCACTAGCTTATAAAACAACGGCTTCGAAGTAGCTAGGCTTAGTGTAAGCTCTGACGTTTAGGCGAACGAGGAGCAGCAGTTACAAAAAGATCCGGACAAAGATCCTTAAAAATCAGCATGATTTATTTAAAGTCCATAGAGGGCTAAGCAGCTTAGGCTCCTCTCCGTCTGACAGAGTCCTCAAGGGAATATCAGTAGGAGGGGGAACAGCAACTTCCTCATCTGAAGGAACCTTGTCCGATAATAGCTGAGTCTCAAGCAAGGGAGAGACCTACCGTGGTGGCAATGCTTTACAAGCAGAGTCCACACGCACTGGTGCATTAGTAGCGGACCAGGACGCAACGTCATGTAACTGCTTGACAGTCTGTGAACTGACAACAACAACAGGTGCGAGAGACCAGGACGCAACGTCATGTAACTGCCTGACAGTCTGTGAACTGTCAACAACAACAGGTGCGTGAGGACGCACAGCGTCCACTCGAGAATGCTTTGACCGCCTAGACTGAGCAATCAAAACAACTCTAGAATGCGGAGGTTGACGCTCAGCGTCAAAACAAGTCAACTCCGATTGTTAGCGAACGTCCTGAACGTCAACAGGAGCATCAGCAAGTGGCCTAACGTCCAAATGTGGCTGAAAATCCACAAGAGACCGCATCGAGTGTGGTTCTAAACAACCTGACTGACGTGACTTGGCTACGCCAACGTCAACAGGACGCACAAAGGAACGTTAGGGTGGCTGAAAGCCAGGATCTCGATGAGATAAACGGCTAGGCTCAACGGACTTATCGGCAGAATAGTCTTCCATAAGGGAGGCAAGCTTATTCTGCATGTCTTGCCATACAACCCATTTAGGATCAACGGGAATGGTTGCGGTAAGAGACGAGGGTAACGTCTGTGACCGCAAAACCTTGCCTACAAAAAGACTCTCGGAGTCTGTGTTACGCTTTTGTTGGGCGGCGAGCAGTCTTCCGATGACTGCATAGGGTCAGAGCTGTCCTAATGGTTAAAACCAGGACGCTGGACCTGTCCTGAAAGGACTGACTTTCGCTTAAAGGGCCTCGAAACCTTGTTCCACGGTTTCTTATGCGAAAAGCCTTCGGATGACGAGGAGAAAATCGTCTCTCTCGCCTTACGGTAGGGGTGATCTTGGTAAGATACACCCGATACCATAGAGGGAACGTCTGTTCGCTGATCAAGGCCTCTCGAACCCATAAGTCGTACGACATTACTTCTCCCCTGGGCTTGGGAGCTTGCAAGAGGTCCCGGACTAGGCGAACGACAGGCACGAACAGACCAACCCTCGGTCGCAACACTGATAACACTTTGCGCAATATCACTTTATCACTACGATTTTCTGTTTTGCACTTATTTCACTGAAATCGAATCTTTTAACAATTCACATTAGGTATGAAATAAAACTGATTTCTACCTGAAGCACGCAATTCTACTCTCATCAAAAGGTTGTAATTGCGAAATCAGTCGTATAATGCAAGCACATTAATACCAGCAAAAAACAGTAAACATATTTTAAGATAAAAAAATTCAGTGGCTGGGGAAGAGACTGAACACTAGTTCATTCAAAACTACGTTTTCAATCTCTCACCGTACATTGCCTTGGGACGAGAATAAAAAACTAAAAACGTTTTATCCTTTCTCCCCGTACAGAGACTAGGGACGAGAGTAACTCGAGAACAACGTTACCCGCTTGGGACGAGATAAAGATCGGAACGTTTTCTTTCCTCTCTCTCCCTCCGTCTCTATCTCTCTCTCTCTCTCTCTCTTGATTTCGCACCTAAGAGAAGAGCCCACTTACGTTTCGTCAAAAAAACAGGTTATTTGACCAAAGGAAAAAACTGAAAGGTTTTTCAATTAAAAAGTTCCTTTAAAATAGAATTTAAAACATTTAAGCTTTGAAAGAAGAATGAACAAAACGTCAGAATCGATTTACTCTTTCTGCAAAGTGAAACCGTGATACTCTCTCTCTCTATCGTAACGATAGAGCGCAAACTGCGTAGCATAAATAAACTAAACGTTAGTTCATCTTTGAAACAGTATGAAGACTATTCAAAGAAAATCTTTCATAAAATATCTATTAAAAAATATTCATTTAATAAGTTTTAAATCATTAGCTCTTTAAAAGCTATTTACGATTGAAAGGGCTCAACGTTGTTTAACTTCGGTTTCCAAGTTAGGACCGCCTACTCTCAGGAAAGGTTGCATATAAACAAATCATTAAAATTTATTTTGATGTTTATTATAAATGGAAAGCTAATCGAAGAGGCCTAATAAAGGCGGTTGAGATATAAAATATATAGAGGAAAATCTATAATTAATTTATAACGTGATAAGATAATTGCTAAAAGCCTAAACACACTTCCGTCTAAGGGAAGGGTCGGCCATTTAAAAGTCAAAGAAAGTCCATACTCTCTTTGTCATCAAAAATTAAATCTATCCAAAAACGAGTTCAAGATTTAAGATGAAGATAAAACACCTGCACTGCGAAAGCTCAAACCAAAATGAAGTACTTCACCAAATATGTTGAGAAAACTCCAGGTTCTACAGCGAGTATTGATACGTCTTGTCGTCAACGTCGACAGAGAAGAAATTGAAGGTTTTGTTTACATACAAGAGTGGTATCTGGCCGACAGTTGGCGCTGGTGGGCACACCCGCAACCTTCATAGCGATCGCTCGCGAGTTTTTTGAGTGTGTTTTCTGTCGAGCCGCAGAGTTGCAGCTATTATATATTCACCGGCTAAGTTAAATATTTAAAAATAGCAATTTTAAAATTAATTTGTATTTTTCCTAGCTATACAAAACAGTGTCTTTTAAAATAGAGAATGTCTTCAGAGCAAGTGGAATGACCATTGAATTAGTTAACAAGGTGTGGGAAAGACTCTTCACTTTTGACCTTCAGCTCAGGGCTGAAAGAGGTGGTTGAGGTGGGAAGTTTAAACTTTAAAGGACTTATCTATGAAAAATACAAAATACTTTTAAAATTTGTTGTTTCTTCTCATGTGTACACAATCCTTTTGTCCATTAAAATAGAAGACTCCCTTATTGGTGGTTTTGAATTTCCCCTATAACCAATCTGGTTGGTTCTTTTCCTTCCCTGAAACTATATTCCAATCTCTATGGTCCCATACGAGAGAGAGAGAGGGAGATAACTCCAACAACCCCTTACCTACCCACTTGGTATAAGTAGGTTGATAGGGCCTGGACTGTACTTGGTAAGGACCTGGTACTGTACATGGTCAATGAAGGAATTACTCCATGCACTAAAGGCCAGATGCCATCCAAAGTGATATACCATACATATGATGACCAAAGGGTTTAGTATTCTTACCGGCACCTGAGGTACCTTAAACCATTTCAACTTCGTCACTGCAACCACAGTTAAGGACCCCTCTTACAACCTTTCACTTTTGGCACACTTACTACAATAGGAGGGGAAGCCTTCTTTACAAGCTTCTTGGGCTTAATGCACACTGTAGGGATTACCACAACGGTCACTGGCGTCACACATGCAATCAGTGGGGTCACCATTGAATCTACAGGTTTTAGAAACATTGGTGGAAAAATAGGCTTAGCTAGCAGTTCGCTCAAAACCACACATTGATGGCCAACCTTCAAGGCCTATTGTGTAGAGACTGAGTTAGGGGAGTATGCACAAAAGCCTCAGCAACAGGTGAACTTAATGAGGATAGAAAAACAACATAAAAACTTCTTCAACATCATCTTGGGTGTTGCCAAGGATAACACCAGAGAAGACTCAGCATTCCTCTTCCTTCTCATGGTGTATGCCTAACACTGAACAGGCCAAAATCTCCCATAACCACATGGGGACGAATACAAACAATTATGACCCTACAAGAAGTGTACCGAGGTTGTGTGTCTGCTGGGAGACTTGCCATAAACTGGATGCAGTGCCCACCCTTTCCCCCATACAGTATTTAAAAAATTGAGTACTGCAGCATCCCAAATCAGCAAAACAAGTCCAAACAATATCCCACATTATGTAAAACACAGAAAAATGACAAATTATAATAGAGTTTACATTTTTCCTAACATAAAACCCTCATTCTTTACTATAGGAGATATTCTAGCATGAACTGGAAAATACGGCAAAAAACCTTAACAAGGTCGTTAACGACCAGGCCGGTAGTTATCCACCTGTTAGTGGTGGGGGACTGCCGGTCGATAGCTACTGAATTCCTTCAATCGGATTCTAGATAGGACTATTTTTAGGGGGCGGTGACAGAGGGAAGATTTGTGTAAAGAATTTGGGTTTGTATGTTAGGACGAGGCCAGGAGTAGCCAATCGTCTAGGTACCTTAGCAAACGTATCCCGTGCTTGTGAGCCCACGAGGAAACGAGTTCGAAAACCCTCGTAAAGACGTGGGGCGGTTGAGTGGCCGAAGCATAGGACTTTGAACTCGAAGATTCGACCCTGAACCAGAAAGCGCAGGACTTTTCGATATGTGCGATGGATCGGGACTTGGAAATATGAGTCTTTTAAGTCCACAGATGCCATAAAGTCTCCTGGATGCAACGCTTGGGTCACGGAGGCTGCTGTCTCCATTTTGAATGGAGTTTGCTTCACAAACTAATTCAAGGTAGAGAGATCGATTACTGGTCGCCAGCCTCCCGAGGGTTTTTCTACCAGAAAGAGGCGACTGAAAAACCCCGGAGAGATGTTGGAGACCTCTTGTATGGCGCCTTTTAGAAGCATTCTCTGGATCTCCCGAGCTAGGGCTTGCTGTTTCCCGGGATCCCGAGGGACCTGGGAGGACGAGATCGGGGGAGGAATTAGAGGACGAGGAGAGCCTATGAAGGGGATGTGGTACCCCCAACGAAGCATCTTGATGGTCCATTGCATGGGACCCATAGCCTTCCACCTCCTCCAACTCTTCTGCAGGAAACCCCCTACGCACTGTGAGAGGGGAGCCGTGACCCTATTTCTGTCTAGGGTTCCTCCCTCTGCCTTTAGCCTTGGGAGGAGCTGACTTTCCTCTGCCCATAGGTTTGGCTATAAAAGAGGGGCGGCTGAGGCTCTTGGCTGGGAGTGGAGTTGTGGTTGTAGTTTTGGGTTGTGGAGTTAGCTGCTGTTGCATTGTGCAAAGGGAGGCAGCCTTTTGAATCGCGGTGTCCTGCGTCTCTTTCCTCCAAGTATCTAAGGCAGAAGAAACGAAACTGCCTGTTTAGAAAAGAGGAGAGGTTGAAGAAGGTCCAAGTTTCTCAAATCTGACTTCTTGGCCTTACCGATGCTCCTATGAAGTCTGGAAACTACTGATTCCCTCCTTTTGAGGATCCAATTGCCCCACATGGTTGCAGTTGTAGCAGTTAGGAAGTCCATTGTCTTAGCCCCAGCAGCTAGGACTTCCTGCATGGACTGCATGGAGTTTAGGTTTGATAGGTCTTCGTGACTTGCTAGGTAGCCGACTGTGCCTGACCACGTGTCAAACCAGGATAATGCCTCCAGAAGGGACATTGAAGCTGCTTCCATTGCCGAGGCTTCTGTGGCAGTGAAGGAGACTGGGAGAGAAGAGAGTCTCTCTGAAGAGCAGCCAGGTGTGAGCCCTGCTGTGAGGGGATCCAGGGTCAGAGGAGAAGGGTTGGCGTCTCTGACCTTGTAAAAGCGCTTTTGCCTCGAAAACAGGAATTGTAGAAGTTTATGGGATCCTTGAGAATTCAAGGAACCCGCTTCCCCTGAGACCGCCTGCGAGACCTTCCTCAGACGGCCTGCAGTCTGAATACACCAGAGAAGTTCGATTCTGGTCTTAGGGTTTGGTGGAGGATGACATAGTCTGTCTAAAGCTGGAGCGTCGGTATGTCTAGGCGACAGATGTAGATCACCGAGGCCTGAGATATTACACATAGTTCTTAGAGCCCTCAGATAGGAGGACTCCAAGTCCTTTGATGGTTGCTCTTCCGAGGAATCTTCCGGTTGCGCTAATTCTTCGCGAGACAGGACGATAGATGTCTGAGTGTCTGGAGGTAACTGTGAAGTAGGATACTCCATTGCCATTGTTCCAAGGGAAGGTTGAGCACTGGCTAATGGCGCCGCGTGTGCCTGATCTTGCCTGGAAGTGGATGGTTTATGTGTAGGTGACCGAATCATCGGTACTGTCTTGGTAAGAGGTTGCATTGATCGGCGGTCTGGCCTTTTCCCTCTGTTCTCACCTGAGAAGAAGGGTTGAACCCCTGCGTCGTCTTCCGAGGTTCTCGTGAGGCTCGTATTCCGTAACTCGTTAGGGAGCACGGGAACCGGAGCTGTCCTGTCTGAAACACGAGGGCAAGGTGAATGACCCCCGCGCAGATATGCCCGCAGACTTGCGCGATCGGGAGGATGAAGGACGGGAGCGCTCTCTCTCTGTTGATACGTAGCGATGGTGAGGAGAAGTGCTCTTTCTCCCTTTCCTAGAGCGATCTGAGCTCCTCAAGCTAATATGTGAAGGAGAGGGATCGAGCTCAGAGTGAGCTTTTCCCTTGTCTGCACTCCGGGCGCGATTAGATGAAAAATCGTGGGAAGAGCTTCTCCAACGGGAGCGCTTATTACGCTTAGGAGAACTCTTGCGACGAAGAGCGAGAACGTATTGTAGCGTTCTTTTTCTTGAAGCTCCTAGATGATCCCTCGCGAGAGGAAGTCGATCGCGAGGCAGAACGATGACGCGAGGAAGCTCTCTTCTTATGTTTGTGACAAGAGCGCTTATAGTCTCTCGGCGAGACATTTCGTGAAGAGATAGAAGGCGAGGAAGAGTGAGAACGATGACGTCTCTTCCTATGTTGCCTGTCTCTCCGACGAAAACGTCTGGGCGAAGGAGAGCGAGCTCTCCTTTTCCTCTTCTCTCTCTCCCTCCTAGCCTCCGAGGAGGGCGAGGACGATGAGGAGGGGGAGGTACTGCGATGTTTGCGTGTGCGACGTTGTAGTTTCGTAGAAATGCAAGCGACGTGCGAAGTAGGCGCCGCGGGCGCTGAAGTTACCATATCTGCTGAAACTTCTGTGGGCGCCGACTGAGTTGACAGGAGGTAGGCGAGGTCCGGAACTCCCGAGGGTTCCAAAACAGAAGGGACCTGAGGTAAAATTGTGCCTGCGAGGAACTAGTTCCACACTTCCTCCAAAAAAGAACCAGGAAGTCCAAGGGCAGGCCATACTGCTCGTACGTGATCTGAAATGGAAGCGGTAATAGAGTCATTCCCGATGGCGGAAAAAATTGTCCCACTGGGAGGGGCAACGTGATCTGCCTGACTAAGGGGAATGGGGGTTAAGTCAATGGTGCCACTCTTCCCTGACTTCCCCCCAGAGGATGGAGGCAAGGAAGAGTCTGAAGGGAGAGATCGAGAGGCCGAAGAAGAGGCCCGAGACTCCTTACCTTTCGACGGCGAACCTGAAGGTAAAGAATCCTTTTTGGATTTCTTCTTCTTTCTCTTCACGAACCTTTCCCACTGAGAGGGCGACCATTCTCTACATACTTGGCAGGAGGAGCCTTCAGAACATCTATGACCTCTGCTCGAAGGGCATAGGGAATGAGGATCCACCTCTGGTGGTGATATGAATGTGCCATGAGATTTCGGGGGAACCCCGGGACACTTCCTCATAATAGAGGACATCACATCTAACAAAGAAAAAGAAAAAATTTAATCAAATACACAATAAAGAAAGGCTAGTCTGCCAGTCAAACAAAAGCAGGAGCAGCGGTGTTACCACTGTGACGGCTAGAATTCGATTGAAGGTATTCAGTAGCTACCGACCGGCAGTCCCCCACCACTAACAGTTGGATAACTACCGGCCCGGTCATTTACACCCTTGTTAAGGTTTTCTGCCGTATTTTCCAGCTCACGCTAGAATATCTCCTATAGTAAAGAATGAGGATTTGTATCAAGTGTAGGAACAAAAAAGAATTAAAGAATTTGGATAGGGTGCATCAGTACATCTGTACTAGTCGCAGCAAAAGACAAAAGTGGAGTCTTTGACAGCCCCAATGACAAGCACCACATGTTCTCAACTACCTCATCAACACATTCAACGGGTGTTCCAGCTTGCTTTGAAGACAAATCCATATTTCTAAGGATGAAAGGATTTTATACATGTAGAAATAAATAATGCTTTGCAAATGTAAATAACAGTTATTTTTTTTTCAAATACTCCAAATAGTTAAAAACAAATATAACAGTACTTTTATACTTATATTGCATCAAAATGCAATAGTTCCTCAAGTCAATTAATAGTCAAAGTTTTCAATGTACTATACAATAAATTATTTATCTCCAATACAATTTGATACATGAGTAACACTCTAACTTTTGGAAAATTTGAAGTGGACTTTTTATCTTGCTTAAGGAAATCTTAAGAGGGTGTTTTGCTTTGTTTATGTACAAATGATACATATTGGTAGATAGATATTAATATGATAAATTGGTCCTAAATTACAATACTGTATACCATACACATGATCCCTTTTTCAGTGTATGTCCTCAGGTTTTAACCTTTGGATAGGTTAATTTACCATGTAACCCATCTACATCATCTACATCAGACTCGATCAGTGTGTGAATGATGAAGGAGATGAACTGGAAAACTCCAGTCATTCTCTCATTAAGAACGGGTTCCTATAAGGTATTTAATAAATCTGAGTAATGATGTTTGGTTCGTTAATACGACGAACTACTTGCTGACACAGAGAGCAGCTAAAGCCATCACCTGGCCGTATAGTAGTGCATTACACATCACTTTCACATCAGTTCGCCATCTTAGCTTACGATACTCATACAAGATTGTGCTGTTGTTCTTTCTTTCTATCTTCTTTTTTTTTTTCATCATGTCTGAAATGGCAATGCATCCAAGAGGAAAGCCACTTCAATGGAAATTAAAGTGGACATAGTGAAACGAAACTAAAAAGGGGAGACACTATGAACATAGGTCGTGCATTAGGTCTTCGTCATTTTATGGTTGCAACTATCATCAAGGATAAACATCACATCATTGAGCATGTGAAGGGATTTGCCTCTATCAAATTGACTGTTATTACAAAACAATGCAGTGGTCTCATGGATGAGACGGAGAGGATGTTAATACTCTGGTTAGATGACCAGAATTGGTAGCGTACCCCAGTAAGCATTATGGTGATTCAGGAGAAGGCTAAGCATTTGTTTAAGACCTTGAAAAGTCAAAAGGGTAGAGGGAGTGAATGTGAGGAGCTTGTTATTATTACTATTATTACTATTAATTGCTAAGCCCCAACACTAGCTGGAAAAAATGGATGCTATAAGCCCAAGGGCTCCAAAAGGGAAAATAGCCCAGTAAGGAAAGGAAATAAGGAAAAACTAAAAGATAAGTTTAAGAACAATAACAATATTGAAATAAATCCTTCATATATGAACTATAAAAACTTGAAAATAACAATGATAAAATCTTCAAAATAACAAGAGGAGGAGAAATAAGATAGAATTGTGTGCCTGAGTGTACCCTCAAGCAAGAGATCTCTAGCCCAAGATATTGGAAGACCATGGTACAGAGACTATGACACTCCCTAAGACTAGAGAACAATGGTTTGCTTTTGGAGTGTTCTTCTCCTAGAAGAGCTACTTACCATAGCTAAAGAGTCTCTTCTACCCTTACCAAGAGGAAAGAAGCCACTGAACAATTACAGTACAGTAGTAAACCTCTTGAGAGTAGGGGTCATTTTTTATTATTATTATTACTTGCTAAGCTACAACCCTAGTTGGAAAAGTAGAATACTATAAGTCTGAGGGCTCCAACAGGGAAAATAATCCAGTGAGGAAAGGAAATAAGGAAACTTCAAGAAAAGTAATTAAAATTAATATAAAATACTTTAAGAACAGTAACAACATTAAAATAAATATTTCATAAACTATAAAAGCTTTAAGAAACAAGAGGAAGAGAAAAAAGATAGAATAGTGTGCCCGGGTATACCCTCAAGCAAGAGAACTCTACCCCAAGACAGTGAAAGACCATGGTACACATTCTATGGCACTATCCAAGACCAGAGAACAATGTTTTGATTTTGGAGTGTCCTCCTAGAAGAGCTGCTTACCATAGCTAAAGAGTCTCTTCTACCCTTACGAAGAGGAAAGTAGCCACCGAACAATTAAATTGCAGCAGTTAACCCCATAAGCGAGGAAGAATTGTTTGGTAATCTCAGTGTTGTCAGGTGTCTGGCCAGTCAACGGACCCAATAACTCTCTGGCGGTAGTACCTCAACAGGAGGCTGGTCCCCTGACCAACCTACTGAGATTTAATGCTTGTACCAATTCGCATAACCTTAAGGTGTAAAGTAAACCTGCTAGTGCTGATAATGAAGCAGAAGGTTAATTCCTTGATACACTGGATGAGATTACTAGAGAAGGTGGGTTTTGTGTTGAACAAGTCTTCAATGTGGAGTGTATGCCAAACCGAGCCTACATTGTTAGGAAAACTGCTCCAGGACATAAAGTTAGCATGGAGACTGACTTTCCGTCTTTGGGATAATGCTTCTCGCAACTGCAAGCTGAAACCTATGCTGGTGCATCAGGCAGAGAATCCCAGGGCACTCAAAGGGGTTTGGAAGAGTCTGCAGCTTCTGCTCACGTTTTGACTGTGGGTACTGACCTGATGACAGCCGTACTATGACCACATCTGAAGAATATCAACATATTGTTTGTTAAGTTGGTGCCTCCATCCATGGAGATCTATGTTGTCTTGGATGAAGATGTGCTATTGGGAAAATTAGCCACCTCCTACCAACCACTTGGCGTATCAATATAAGACATAGATATGTGGCACCCAACATGGAACATGTCTACAACAGTAAATTGAAAGAGGTATTCCTGGGGTGAGGGAAATTCTGATTTCCTGTGGTAACAATGGTGCATGGATACTGAGAGATGCATAAGCCGAGGGATATTAAACTACAAGCCTGGCCAGGAAACTAGTGTACACGTCTTGCCCACCTCAACACTGAATCAAGGCTCTGATAGCCAGCATGATATAGAGTGATTCCAAGGCTTAAAAATGCTGGACAACACGTCCACTTTGCAATTTTCTGGGCCAGCCACCCTTGAAGGTGAAGCTCTATGTCCTACCCTAAAGGCCATAGCCAAGTTAGCCTAAGGAGTCTGGAATTAAAGCTGCTGTGCACTCAGTAACAAGAAGCTATTGGTAGACTTTGATGCAACTAGTATAGGTCTTGGGGAATTAATTGATTTTTCAGTACAGTATATAAATATAATAAATGCTTTTACTCTAAAAATAGGCTCATTCAAATATCAAGGAGAATGCTTCTATAGTTTATAGTATATCATGCATGAAAAATCTAGTGGCATTTGATATTATTTTCAATACAATATTCCCATAAAAGTTAAGTACTCCATCCAACAATCAAACATGACAAACTTATAACAGAGTTTGTATTTCTTCTAACATACAAACCTGAATTCTTTACTATAGGAGAGATATTCTAGTGCGAGCTGGAAAATACAGCAAAAAACCTTAACAAGGCTGTTAACGACCGGGACGGTAGTTATCCACCTGTTCGGAGTTGGGGACTGCCGGTCGATAGCTACTGAATACCTTCAATCGGATTCTAGCTAGGACTATCTTTAGCGGGCAGTGACGGAGGGAAGATTTGTGTAAAGAATTCGGGTTGGTATATTAGGAAAAATACAGACTCTGTTATAAGTTTGTCATTTGTTCCTATACTAGATAAAAACCCTCATTCTTTACTATTGGAGACCAAGTCTTGAGGTAAGGGTGGTCGAGGAGTTCCCTATTCCTAGGGAAGATAGTCCTCACAATAGACTCTTTTGATGAAAAAATTCCCCGTTAAACTTTTTTTTGTAGATCTTAGCACGAGTGAAAGTTTGTAATTACGTGGAAATAAATGTTTCAGGATGAAGAGGGTCGGGACCTTGAAAAGGGGAACCCTCGTGACTACAAGTATAACTTATACCCTATGAGAGGAGTCAGATGAGTTTTATACCTTATTTCCATTGGCGAGTCTAGCTGAAACTAGTTACAGACTAGGATACCCAGATGGGAGGAAGAAGGAAGTGCAGAAGATAGATGGATGTCCTTCTAAAAACCTAGTGTAACACAGAATCCCCGACCAATGGCTACTGTCCCCTGAAAGGGAGTAAGGTAGCTACAGCGCCTATTGACCTGCCACAATAGGCCCTATAAAAAAGGTTTAGAGACCTATGTGTCACATCAGTTAAATAGTGATTGGAGAATGTAGATTGGCGTTTCCAGACTCCAGCTCTTAAGACTTGGGAGACTGAAAAATTTTCTTAAACACCAGTGAGGCACCCACTCCCCTAACTTGATGGGTTTTTGGTTGAGCTACCTCTGGGTCTCCGTGAATGGCTCTCGCAATAACTTTCTTGAGCCAGAAAGAGATGGTGTTATAAGAGATTCTCTTCTTTACCTTGTTGGTACTGAGGAAGAGATGACGGAGGCGTGGTCTGAAAGGTCTGGTGTGCTTCAGGTATTTCCTTAGTGCCCAGACTGGGAACAGTAGCAATTGGTCAGTATCCTGTGTTACCTTATTGAGGCTGAAAAATTGAAATTCTCTAAACCTCTCATCGGCCGATGAAGGATTCTGAGTTTTGGCCACAAAGCCTGGCACGAAGTTGAGTGAGAATTCCCCCCATCCTCTAGAATGGGTGACTTCGTAGGATAGACCAGGTAGTTCACCGACCCTTTTTGCCGAGGCCAGAGCTACTAGGAAGACAGTCTTAAGGGTTAGGAAGTAGTCTGAGGTCCTATTTATGGGCTCATAGGGTGGACCTTTCAAGGAACGTAAGACCAGGGACACGTCCCAAGGTGGTGGTCTAATCTCAACTGGGGGGACAAGATCTCTCAAAACCTTGAATCAACAAGGTGATATCTTCTGAGGTGGAAAGGTCAACCCCTCTCAGTCTACAGAAGAGGCTTAAGGATGAACGATAGCCTTTAATTGCCGAGACTGAGAGGAGTTTTTCCTTCCTGAGGTACACAAGGAAGTCTGCCACTAATGGTAGAGGTTTGTGGAAGGTTGGCACAGATGCCTGGACATGTGCTCAGCCACCTTCCCTGAAAAGCCTCTGCTTCTGAGGTGTGACTGGACAGCCTCCAGGCGTGAAGCTTCAGGAAGGGGATTCTCCCATGGGGGACACCACTGTGTGGATGCGTCAGCAGAAGGGGTTCTGGAGGAAGAAATCTTGAAACCGGAACCAGCTGAGAAAGAAGGTCTGCGTACCATTCTCTGCTTGGCCATGCCGGAGCTATTAGGGTTAGCTTGCAGTTCCGTGAGGTCATGAGTTTGTTGATCACCCTTCTGAGCAGGCAAAAGGGTGGAAAGGCATATGCGTCTAGATTGTCCCAAGAATCTTGAAGGGTGTCCTGGATCGCTGCCTGATGGTCTGAAACTGGGGACCCATAGCGGGGAAGTTTCGCATTCAGAGAAGTGGCAAACAGGTCTATTGTGGGGAAACCCCACAAAGCTATTACTGTCTTCGCTACTCGAGGATCCAAAGACCATTCGCCACTCAACACTTGGTGATGCCTGCTCAGTTGATCCGCCACGATGTTTCTACGGCCCAGAATAAACCTGGCTGTGACAGAAATGTTGTGACCTTCCGCACACTGGCAAATCTGGACCGCTAGCAGACAGAGGTCTCATGCCAGCGTACCCCTTTGTTTGTTGATGTACGAGACAGCTGTGGAGTTGTCGCTCATCAGCACCACCTCTCGAACTTGTAGATCTTTTTCAAAGTATTTTAGGCCTTTCCAAGGTGCTAATAATTCCAGGTGATTTATATGGAGAGTTTGTTCTATCGGAGACCAAACTCCTGATGCTAATTTCGGGCCTAGGTGGGAACCCCAGCCCCGTAGCGATGCGTCCGAAAACAGTTTTAACTTCGGACTGGGGCTTAGGAGGGGAATGCCCTTTTGGGTATTCTCTCTGGATGACCACCAATGAAGATCTTGTATCACCAGAGCTGGATCCTCCACTGACAAGAATGGGGAATCGATCTTTTGAGACCAATGGGTCTTCAGATGCCACTGGAGACTTCTCATTCTTGATCTTCCACCTGGAACTAGTTTTTCCAGGGAGGAAAGATGGCCCAGAATTCTCTGCCACAACTTGGCTGTAGGAGGCAGTGGAGGCAAGAGTTGGGCGATGGATTGTTCCAGTCTCCGAAGCCTGTCTTCCGAAGGGAACACCCTCCCTACCTGGGTGTTGATGGACATACTGTACCCAGATAGTTTAAGACTTGGGTTGGAATCAAGCAAGACTTCTCTGTGTTTACAAGGATCCCCAAGTCCTTGCATAGGTCTAAAAGTCTTCTCAGGTGATTCAGAGCTAGCTCTCTGGACGAGGCCGGGAGTAGCCAATCGTCTAGGTACCTTAGCAAACGCAAACGTATCTCGTGCTTGTGAGCCCACGAAGAAACAAGTTCGAAAACCCTAGTAAAGACCTGTGGGGCAGTTGAGAGGCCGAAGCATAGGACTTTGAAGTCGAAGATTCGACCCTGAACCAGAAAGCGCAGGACTTTCCGATATGCGCAATGGATCGGGACTTGGAAATACAGTATGCGTCTTTTAAGTCCACAGATGCAATAAAGTCTCCTGGACACACCGCATGGGTCACGGAGGCTGCTGTCTCCATTTTGAATGGAGTTTGCTTCACAAACTTATTCAAGGTAGAGAGATCGATTACTGGTCTCCAACCTCCCGAGGCTTTTTCTACCAGAAAGAGGCCACTGAAAAACCCCAGGGAGGTGTTGGAGACCTCTTGTAGAAGCATGCTCTGGATCTCCCGAGCTAGGGCTTGCTGTTTCCCAGGATCCCGAGGGACCTGGAAGGGCAAGATCGGGGGAGGAATTAGAGGAGAAGGAGAGCCTATGAAGGGGATGCGGTACCCCAACGAAGCACCTTGATGGTCCATTGCATGGGCCCCATAGCCTTCCACCTCCTCCGACTCTTCTGCAGGCAACCCCCTACGCACTGTGAGGGGCGAGCCGTGACCCTATTTCTGTCTAGGGTTCCTCCCACTGCCTTTAGCCTTGGGAGGAGCCGACTTTCCTCTGCCCATAGGTTTGGCTATAAAAGAGGGGCGGCTGAGGCTCTTGGCTGGGAGTGGAGTTGCGGTTGTGGAGTTGGCTGCAGTTGCATTGTGTGAAGGGAGGCAGCCTTTTGCATCGCGGTGTCCTGCGTCTCTTTCCTCCAAGTATCTAAGGCAGAGGAAACGAAACTGCCTGTTTAGAAAAGAGGAGAGGTTGAAGAAGGTCCCAATTTCTCAAATCTGACTTCTTGGCCTTACCAATGCTCCTATGAAGTCTGGAAACTACTGATTCCCTCCTTTTGAGGATCCAATTGCCCCACATGGTTGCAGTTGTAGCAGTTAGGAAGTCCATTGTCTTGGCCCCAGCAGCTAGGACTTCCTGCATGGACTGCATGGAGTTTAGGTTTGATAGGTCTTCGTGACTTGCTAGGTAGCCAACTGTGCCTGACCACGTGTCAAACCAGGATAATGCCTCCAGAAGGGACATTGAAGCTGCTTCCATTGCCAAGGCTTCTGTGGCAGTGAAGGAGACTGGGAGAGAAGAGAGTCTCTCTGAAGAGCAGCCAGGTGTGAGCCTTGCTGTGAGGGGATCCAGGGTCAGAGGAGAAGGGTTGGCGTCTCTGACCTTGTAAAAGCGCTTTTGCCTCGAAAACAGGAATTTTAGAAGTTTATGGGATCCTTGAGAATTCAAGGAACCCGCTTCCCCTGAGACTGCCTGCGAGACCTTCCTCAGACGGCCTGCAGTGTGAATAGACCAGGGAAGTTCGATTCTGGTCTTGGGGTTTGGTGGAGGATGACATAGTCTGTCTAAAGCTGGAGCGTTGGTATGTTGAGGCGACAGATATAGATCACCGAGGCCTGAGATATTACACATAGTTCTTAGAGCCCTCAGATAGGAGGACTCTAAATCCTTTAATGGTTGCTTTTCCGAGGAATCTTCCGGTTGCGCTAATTCCTCGGGAGGAAGGGCGATAGAAGTCTGAGTGTCTGGAGGTAACTGTGAAGTAGGATACTCCA
Source organism: Palaemon carinicauda (assembly GCF_036898095.1). NCBI lineage: Eukaryota > Metazoa > Arthropoda > Malacostraca > Decapoda > Palaemonidae > Palaemon > Palaemon carinicauda. The sequence continues at coordinate 71,514,272 of NC_090754.1, forward strand.
TTGCCATTGTTCCAAGGGAAGGTTGAGCACTGGCTAATGGCGCCGCGCACACCTGATCTTGGAAGTGGATGGCCTATGCGTAGGTGACCGAATTATCGGTACTGTCTTAGTAAGAGGTTGCATTGATCGGCGGTCTGGCCTTTTCCCTCTCTTCTCACCCGAGGAGAAGAAGGGTTGAACCCCTGCGTCTTCTTCCGAGGTTCTCGTGAGGCTCGTATTCCGTAACACCTTAGGGAGCACGGGAACCGGAGTTGTCCTGTCTGAAACACGAGGGCAAGGTGAATGACCCCGCGCAGATATGCCCGCAGACTTGCGCGATCGGGAGGTTGAAGGACGGGAGCGCTCTCTCTCTGTTGATATGCAGCGACGGTGAGAAGTGCTCTTTCTCCCTTTCCTAGAGCGATCTGAGCTCCTCAAGCTAATATGTGAAGAAGAGGGATCGCGCTCAGAGTGCGCCTTTCCCTTGTCCGAGCTCCGGGCGCAATTAGATAAAAAATTGTGGGAAGAGCTTCTCCGACGGGAGCGCTTATTACGCTTAGGAGAACTCTCTTGTGACGAAGAGCGAGAACGTATCGTAGCGCTCATTTTCTTGAAGCTCCTAGATGATCCATCACGAGAGGAAGTCGATCGCGAGGCAGAACGATGACGGAAGGATGCGCTCTTCTTATGTTTGTGACGAGAGCGCTTATAGTCTCTCGGCGAGACATTCCGTGAAGAGATAGAAGCGAGGAAGAGCGAAAACGATGACGTCTCTTCCTATGTCACTTGTCTCTCCAACAAGAACGTCTGGGCGAAGGAGAGCGAGCTCTCCTTTTCCTCTTCTCTCTCTCCCTCCTAGCCTCCGAGGAGGGCGAAGACGATGAGGAGGAGGAGGAGGGGAAGGGGGAGGTATTGCGATGTTTGTGCTCGCGAAATTGTAGTTTCGTAGAAGCGCAAGCGAGAAGCAAAGTAGGCGCCGCGGGAGCTGAAGTTACTATATCTGCTGAAACTTCTGCGGCCCGACTGAGTTGACAGGAGGTAGGCAAGGTCTGGAACTCCCGAGGATTCCAAAACAGAAGGGACCTGAGGTAAAACTGTGCCCGCGAGGAACTAGCTCCACACTTCCTCCGAAGGAGAACCAGGAAGTCCAAGGGCAGGCCATACTGCTTGTACGTGATCTGAAATGGAAGCGGTAATAGAGTCATTCCCGACGGCGGAAAAAATTGTCCCATTGGAAGGGGCAACGTGATCCGCTTGACCAAGGGGAATGGAGGTTAAGTCAATGGTGCCGCTCTTCCTTGACTTCCCCCCGGAGGATGGAGGCAAGGAAGAGTCTGAAGGGAGAGATCGAGAGGCCGAAGAAGAGGCCCGAGACTCCTTACCTTTCGACGGCGAACCTGGAGGTAACGAATCCTTCTTGGATTTCTTCTTCTTTCTCTTCACGAACTTTTCCCACTGAGAGGGCGACCATTCTCTACATACGTGGCAGGGGGAGCCTTCAGAACATCTATGACCTCTGCACGAAGGGCATAGGGAATGAGGATCCACCTCTGGTGGTGATATGAATGTGCCATGAGATTTTGGGGGAACCCCTGGGACACTTCCTCATAATAGAGGACATCACATCTAATAAAGAAAAAGAAAAAGTTAATTAAAAACACATTAAAGAAAGGCTAGTCTGCCAGTTAAACAATAGCAGGAGCAGTGGTGATACCACTGCGATGGCTAGAACTCGATTGAAGATATTCAGTAGCTACCGACTGGCAGTCCCCCAGCCCTAACAGGTGGATAACTACCGTCCCAGTCGTTAATAACCTTGTTAAGGTTTTCTGCCGTATTTTCCAGCTCGCGCTAATATATCTCTCCTATAGTAAAGAATGGGGGTTTGCAAATAGAATTAAGAGGAAAAATTTGAAAAACTTCATGGTTCTAAAGTGATTTGACAGATTAGTTTTGGGGAATTTATGCAAATGTAAATGTAAAATCATATAACTAACATCTCATAAATACTTTTACGATAAATTGCTAATTAGTCTAATTGAAAGCAATTGCATGGTACACCCAAAATTCTAATAAATAAATATGAGCAACATCAACAATACCTGCTTATCACCCAGGGTTGGTATGGTTACATCAGTAGCTACTTTCATTTGATCGATACCCCCAAACTGTCGTACAAGAACTGCCCTCATCATCTTGAATGAATTTCTCTATCCTGTAAGATATTTTTCAGAAGGTAAGAATTAAATAAATTAAAATTCTTCAGTACAGTATTCATTAGTGAAAAAATTTGAAAATTCATAAAACAAAATGCAATATATGAAAGAATAACATACAATATCTATGTCACAAGCCAAATTCCTTTTAAAGAACAGTACAATACAGTGCATGTAAAGTACTGTATATTCCAAAATATATTTGAAATAATCAAATCAATTAGACATGCTTTCTTCTATAAAAGTAAACACCATTGTTTCAAAACTATCTTTCTAAACACAGAAGCTAGCTTTCCTAGGCAATGATTTCACTATCTGACAACTCATAATTTAGATAAAATATTTCAATATTAGAAACTTAAAAAAATATAATTTCTGGGTCGATCTGTGTCGCCCGGTGAAGAGGTCCTTCTTGTCACTTTTCTGATATAAATAACTTCCAAATATACCAGAGAAAGTTAAAGCATGGAATGCAGAGGTTACTACCCTCGCGCGAACACCCTTAGGGCGTCGTGTATAAAGATAGGGCGTGTGAAAACCACCATTCACAGGTCGTCTTCCATTTAGATAATTCCTTCGCTAATAAGGGATGAGCCGCTACAGCGGCACTAACCAATCCAACCCGAAACACTCCACCGACGCCCGACTCGAGCGCCATCTACTCATCCTTCTTTTGGACTCGTGTCGCGACGATACCTTTGTTTTTCAGTGTGCCCCTTTTCTCGGTTTTTTGGATTACTTCACCATGGCTGAAGCTCTCCTTCCCCCTGCACCAATGTTAAGTACCATAGTTTGTTTTGGCATTATTTATTGCCGGGGCTTGTACGCCTTAATTACGTTTTGCGTGTGTTTTAGTGCGATCGGCTGGTTGCCGTACAGCGTCTTCTACGCTTCATCACCACGCTTTGTTTACATGCCTTCGGGTAATTTTGTCATGCTAGGTTCTGTTATTAATCTTATGTTAGATTAATTGGCCTTGTGCCCTAGTTTTAGAACCCCTTTTTTACTTTTAAGTACTTATTGAGTCGCTTCCGAGTCCGTGTTTTTACGTTAGCGAAGAATAGCGTTCGGCGTTTTATTACAGTTTAGTTCCCTACCTTAGGTAGGCTCTTCTAACTTGCTATGAGGTTAGCCTTCGTGCTTAACGTTCATTGGACTTGATTGTCATGTCTATGCTAGTCTTCCGTTTGTCAGAGAGTATCTTTTATTGCCCCTTTCATCTATTCTTCGCTAACTTTAATTTTGAATTCTATGTACTACTACGGACAGCTATGTTTTACATGTGTTATCATTTAAGGTTCGTGTTTATTCTAGATCGAGCTTGGTACCCTATGAGTGAGAGAGGCTGGAGTTTCCCGCTTTTAGTTTTACATTACTGTCTCGGAATATTTTCCTCACAGATCAGGGTTTCTCCCCCTCTCTCTCTCGCTCCCTTGAGATTATACATTTGTTAGGTTACTTTGCTCTTTCTAGTAGGCTAGTGTTTTGTTATTTTACGTAGGCCCTGTCGTGTTAGAGTCTATTTAGGTTATTTCACTTGGCCTGCTCTCGAGCCACCAACTTGTTCCCCCTCTCCCTCATAGCCCCACCCGACCCCGCTCCGGCCAGGGCATCTTGGGTCCGGACCCCGTTTACCCCGGAGCTCCGCCATGGTTTTTCGTTAACGTACTTGAGCTGGGAACACATTACTTACCTAATTTACTCCGGTGCTCCCCTTCGACTGGGAAACCCTCCCCTCGTTGGCCTTCAGCACCTTTGACTCCGGGGCTACGACCCCTCCACACGACAATCTTTGTTATTTCTCCGCCCCTCCCTTTTAAACTCCGCTAGGTTACCTACCGGAGATCATTACCAGAGATCATTTTTTACGACACTATGCCTAACTTATTATGGTTCAACAGTAATTACTTAAGGGATCCGGTGCCTCGTGAATTCCCCATCCTGGAACTCCTGCGCTCTACAGAGCTTTCCATCTTTACATCACTATGCCTAATTCATTATAGTTCATACAGTAATTACGTAGGAGCTCCGGTTCCTTATGAATTTCCCGAACCTACTAACACACATGATACAGACTCCTCCCTTGGTCTTAGCTCTATGCATGCCAACTTTCTCTCTTACCTTTTAGGTTAAGTTAGCACCTTTTTGGGAGTTGATGTACTTATATATTCTTTTATTTTACAGAAAGTCCGCTGTGCCTCCAAGGGGTGCTCGGCGACGTTTGCGGATCCGGTGGGCCACGACGTCTGCCGGTCTCATGCGCACTGCGCGATCTCTTTCGCCTGGGAAGCAGGCCAAACCCCTTAAATGGTCTGGTTCCCAGAGTCCTGTTCGCTCTACTTCGAGCTCTCATCCATCCTCCTCAACGATGAGGTAAGATTTCTCAATATTACCGTTTATATTCTTGTTATTTTGGTTTTGGGAATTCTTCGATCATGAACGAGTAATAAATTTTTCATAACCTGAGTCTGATACTTCAACCATTTCTTTCTACTTCTAACTCTACCCTTCTCTTTCAGGCTGACGAGGATTCCATCAAGGTGGCCAAGTCCAGCCTCCGGACTTGGGTTTCGGGGTTCGGAAGAAACGCCCCTCAAGGCTGCCCTTACATGCTGGACGGGGACATGGCCTCCCGGCTTTTCCCAGGATCCCCGTCGGCCGCCGTACCTACCGAAGACTCTACACCCCTCATCGAGACGATTAGATCAGCCTTACCCGCTTCGGAGGAACACCAACTTTCAAGCAACGTCTCGGCTTTGGATATCCACCTCGAGCCGATGGATGAAGAGGTAAGTGGTGTAGAGGACCTGGCAGACGCTTTCCTTTCTTCTCCTTGTACTTCCACTTCCTTCCTGGGCTTTGACAAGCCCTCAGCTTCGCCTTGGGAGGGATCCTTATCGGTCCGTCCCAAAGTTAAGCCTTTAAAGAAGCCAAAGAGCAAACCCATTACGCCTCCAGCCTTATCCCCGGTCCCCGGACCTTCCACCTCCGCCGACATTCCAGTAATGCCAAAAACCCCTCATCCTTCTAAAGGACTGAAGGGTAAGTCCGCTAAAGGCAAGACATCGGCTCCGGTTGGTCACCCTGACCCCTACCCGGCTACTCTTGTGTCTATGGTCCAAGAGATGGTGAACATAGGGCTAGAGAAGCACTCTGAGTTGGTGGACACAAGGCTAGAGAAACACTCAGCTGGAATGACGGAGCTTAAAGATATGGTCACTAGCCTTCTCCGTTCTGGATCACACCCAGCTCCGCCCGTAGGCCCTGACATTTCTAAGCTGCCCCTTGGCGGTTTGCTCGGCATGCTCCGTACCTGGATGGCACCTTGACTCTAGAGGGGTTAGGTACCCGCCCTTTGGAGGACCTGGCGTTCTACCCTCCCGACCTCCAGTTTCCCTTTAACGGGTTCGTTCGACTAAGGGAACATGCTCTAGTCAGGATGGACAAGGTGCCTAAAGAAACTGTAATTTTTCCAAAAGAGCAAGCCCAAGCTATCTGGGCTCATACCCTTTCAGAATGGGGGTGCATTAACTCTAAATCGACCCCTCATAAGGGTTTGTACACAATTTTTACCTCGCCTTCGACTGTTCCTGCTCTTCTCACTGACAAAGTAGCGGAGTTAACAGTTCAAGCCCTTAAGGACGGCCTCCCTATGCCAACCCTTAAGGAGACGGACCCCACCTCTCTCCTTATGCCAGCTCCAAGCAACTTTTGGCGGGATGCTCCGACCACCTTCACGGTGGGTAAATTGGATCCAGACTGTGCGTTCTCCCTCTTTTCAGAGAGACTCCCCCAAACTCCCGGATCACTTACTGAAAGCGGAGTTTGAGACGAGGAATAGGCTAGCGAGATCCTTTAACTCGCTTACATCCTCGGAGTTGATAGCCTCCCTGTATAACGAAGAACCAGTCTTTCGGGTACTGGCGAAGAGTCTCCTGCAGACTTTTCAGTCAGACCTGCATGACTTCTGGACCGCAAGGACCAGCTGCAGGAAATATGTTCTGGCGGAAGCTTCGATTAGGCACGAGCCTAATAGGCTTATTACCTCTTCCTGTTGGGGTAAATCTCTTTTCCCACAGGAAGAAGTGGATAAAGTCCTCCAGGATGCTGCCAGGACTAACCAAAACCTTCAAGTCAGGTGGGGCCTTTCTAACAAACGTAAGTTTGAACCTGTGATGAGGCAGACATTCAATAAAAAGAAGCAGAGATTTTATTCTCCATATAAACCTGGTCATGGCCAACATCACCAATCTCCGGTTTCACAGACTCCGGCCCCGTCTACCTCCATATCCACCCCTCCTCAACAGATCGTGTTTGTTCCGGCTCCTCAAGGCGCCCAACCTGCTTCCATGGCTACATGGATGACCTCCCCTGCATTCAACCAAGCTTTTGAAGCCTCCGGATCCTTTCGAGGATACCCTAGGCAGCCCGAAAGCAACAGGGCGAGAGGTCAGTTCCGTCAACGAGGCGGACCTAGAGCCAGAGGTTCCCGGGGAGGTAGGGAAGCAAAATTTAACCCCAATCAGTGAGACAGATCAGGTAGGAAGGAGACTATACAGGTTTCAAGACCAATGGACCTTCAGTCCTTGGGCCCACAGTATAGTCTCCAAAGGTCTGGGCTGGAAGTGGTCACAAAGTTCTCCACCTCCAACAGTAACCTTCTTTCAGAAACTCACTCCCCTTCTGGAAGAGTACACGAAAGATCTCTTAAAGAAGAAAGCCATAAAGAGAATACGGAAATTGAAATTTCAAGGACGCCTGTTCACGGTTCCGAAAAAGAATTCGACAACCTTAAGAGTAGTTCTGGACCTGTCCAAACTGAATTCCTACATTCTCTGCGACAGGTTCCGCATGCTGACTGTCTCTCAGGTGCGGACCTTACTTCCCCGTAGGCCCTTCACCACCTCTATCGATCTTACCGACGCCTATTATCACGTCCCAGTGGCAAGGAACTTCTCTCCCTACCTAGGCTTCCGCCTAGGCAAGAAGTCCTACGTATTCAAAGTGATGCCATTCGGCCTCAACATTGCCCCCAGGATATTCACGAAGTTGGGGGAGGCGGTATTAGAACAGCTCCGGAGCCAGGGAATTACGCTGATAGCTTACCTGGACGACTGGCTCATTTGGGCACAAACAGTTCAGGAATGCCACAAGGCTACAGCCAAAGTGGTTCAGTTCCTGCACAAGTTGGGCTTTCAGGTCAACTTAAAGAAATCAAGTCTACAACCCACAAGTCAATTCGATTGGCTAGGCATTCACTGGGACCTCACTGAGCACAAACTATCTCTTCCACCTAAAAAGGTCAAAGAGATAGCTTCAAAAACAAAACGGTTCACCCAGAACAAACAGGTGTCAAGACGAGCCTTAGAAAGAGTTCTCGGCTTACTACAATTCGCCTCAGTAACAGACGTCTTACTAAAAGCCAAACTCAAAGACATCAACCGAGTTTGGAAGAAGAGAGCAACAATTCGGCTTAGGGACAAAATCTCAACGATCCCCTCAATACTAATAAAGACTCCGGCCATGGTCGAAACCAGGGAACCTATCCAAATCAGTTCCTCTGCAATTTCCCCCCTCAAGTGACGATTCACACAAGACGCGTCTCTCAGTGGCTGGGGGGGCTATTCCCAACAACAGATGTTTCAGGGATCATGGTCCCCCACTATGAGGCCATTCCAAATAAACGTGTTGGAAGTCATGGCAGTTTTTCTAACCCTAAAACAGTTATCCCACCCAAAGACATCTCATGTCAGGATAGTCTCAAGACAACTCAGCGGTGGTTCACTGCATAAACAGAGGCAGATCAAAATCTCCCAACCTGAATCAGATCCTGGTAATGATTTTCACCTTGGCAAAGGAAAGGAACTGGTTCGTGTCAGCCACACACCTGGCAGGAGTCCAGAACGTTATAGCGGACACCTTATCCAGGACGAAACCACTGGAATCGGAATGGTCTCTGGACATGAATTCCTTCCAGTGGATTTCCAGACTAGTTCCGGGTCTCCAAGTAGACTTGTTTGTGACGCACCTCAACCGCAAACTCCCTTGCTATGTAGCCCCCAACCTGGACCCTCAGGCTAATGCCACAGACGCATTAACCCTGGACTGGAACTGTCGGAAGAAGATCTACCTATTCCGTCCGGTGAATCTTCTAATGAAAGTATTACCCAAACTCCACTCCTTCAAAGGAGCGGTAGCTTTGGTGACTCATAACTGGCCGAAGAGCAACTGGTTTCCGCTCCTTCTGGAGCTGAAGCTTCACCCCTTCCGGATTCCACACCCCAAGTTGACACAAGTTGTCCAAACTCAGACTGTGTCAGATTGATGGTTGATGCTCTCCTAGCCCTCGCAATCGCTCTGGCTGCCTCCTTCGAAAATCCTCGAGCTCTTGAGAGTCTTTCGATAGTCTGAAGGCAGTCAGACAAAGCGCGGGGAGGCTTTGATGAAGACTCCTTACGAGGGGCTGCCGTAAGAGATCCATCCTTAAAGGCAGACTCCTTGGAACGTCTACCAGCCATTGAAGTACCTCTGTGAACCACTCTCTCGCGGGCCAGAGGGGAGCAACCAACGTCAACCTTGTCCCTTCATGAGAGGCGAACTTCTGCAGTACCTTGTTAATGATCTTGAACGGCGGGAATGCGTACGCGTCCAGGTGAGACCAGTCCAGCAGAAAAGCCTCTATGTGGGCCGCCTCTGGATCTGGGACTGGAGAGCAATAGGTCGGGAGCCTTTTGGTCAACGAGGTGGCAAAGAGGTCTGTGGTGGGTTGGCCCCAAGTCATCCAAAGACTCTTGCACACGTCCTTGTGGAGGGTCCATTCTGTGGGGATCACCTGACCTCTCCGACTGAGACAGTCCGCCAAGACGTTCAAGTCCCCCTGGATGAATCTAATAAACAGTGAGATGCCTCGATCTTTTGACCAGATGAGGAGGTCCCTTGCGATGACGAACAGTGTGTGGGAGTGAGTGCCTCCTTGCTTGGAGATGTACGCCAAGGCTGTGGTGTTGTCCGAATTCACTTCTACCACTTTGTTTCGTAGAAGATTCTCGAAACTCGTCAAGGCCAAGTGAACAGCCAACAGCTCCTTGCAGTTGATGTGCAGGCTCCTCTGATCCGACGTCCAAAGACCCGAACATTCCAGACTGTCCAGAGCCGCTCCCCAACCCAAATCCGACGCGTCTGAGAACAACACGTGGTTTGGGTTCTTGACCGCCAGGGACAGACCCTCTCGCAGACTTATGTTGCTGTCCCACCAGTTCAGGCACGTTTTTACTGGCTCGGAGATCGGGATTGACACAGCTTCCAAAGTCTTGCCCTTGTTCCAATGGGAGTCTAGATGGAACTGGAGAGGGCGAAGGTGAAGTCTCCCTAGTGAGATAAATTGTTCCAGGGATGACAGAGTCCCTAGGAGGCTCATCCAACTTCTCACTAGCAACGGTCTTTTTTCAGCATGAGGCGGACTTTGAGCAAGGCTTGCTCTATCCTAGTGGCAGACGGAAAAGCCCGAAAAACTAGACCGAATCTCCATCCCCAAATAGAGAATCGTCTGGGATGGGATTCAGTTGAGACTTTGCTAAGTTCACCAACAGTCCCAACTCCTTTGCTCTGAGAAGCCAGTCGTCCAGGTACAGGGAGGCTCGAATTCCTGATAAATGAAGGAATTTTGCCACATTCCTCATGAGCCTCGTAAACACAAGAGGAGCAGGGCTGAGGCCGAAGCACAGTGCTCGGAACTGGTACACCACATTCCTGTATACAAACCTCAGATACGGTTGAGAATCTGGGTGTATAGGAATGTGGAAGTACGCATCCTGCAGGTCGAGAGAGACCATCCAGTCTCCCTCTCTGACCGCTGCTAGGACGGACTTCGTGGTCTCCATCGTAAATTTTGTTTTTACAACAAAAACGTTGAGCGCACTGACATCCAGCACTGGCCTCCAACCTCCTGTATGCTTTGGGACTAGGAAGAGACGGTTGTAAAATCCCGGTGATTGAAGGTCCGAGACTTTCACCACCGCTCCCTTCTCTACCAACTGAGAAACCTGCTGATGTAGAGCTTGTCTCCTTGACTCCTCTCGATACCTGGGAGAGAGGTCTAAAGGAACTGTTACTAGAGGAGGTCTGCGTACAAAAGGTATTTTGTACCCCTCCTTGAGCAACAACACAGACTCTCGGTCTGCACCCCTCTTCTCCCAGGCCTGCCAGAAGTTGTTCAGTCTGGCCCCTACCGCTGTCTGAGGATGTGGGCAGTCAGACTCTGCCACGGGAGGACTTGGATCCTCTCCTCTTGCCTCTTTTACTGTCGGCACGAGCGCCTCCCCTACTGGGGGCTCTGCCACGAAAGGGCGGGATAAACCTCGTCGCTGGGGTATCGATCTTGGGTCTTACGACATAAGACGATGAAGGAGCACCATTACGAGCAGACGTAGCCATCAGGTCGTGGGTATCCTTCTGCACCAGAGAAGCCGCAATATCCTTGATCAACTGCTGAGGAAACAAGGCAGATGACAACGGGGCAAAGAGAAGCTCCGACCTTTGACAGGGAGTTACTCCTGCCGAAAGGAATGAGCAAAGAGTCTCCCTCTTCTTCAGGACTCCAGCCGTAAAGGTAGCGGCGAGCTCATTGGAGCCATCACGGATGGCTTTGTCCATGCAGGACATAATAAGCACGGAAACATCCTGGTCAGCCGACGAGATCTTCCTGCTTAAGGCTCCTAGCGACCAATCTAAGAAGTTAAAAACTTCGAAGGCCCTGTAAACCCCTTTAAGGAGATGGTCAAGGTCCGAGGAGGACCAATAAACTTTAGAGCGTCTCATGGTGAGGCGACGGGGAGAGTCTGCGAGGCTTGAGAAGTCTCCCTGGGCAGAGGCAGGAACTCCCAAGCCGAGAACTTCTCCCGTGTCATACCAGACGCTCGCTCTAGAAGCTAGTTTAAAAGGAGGGAAAGCAAAGGCTGTCTTCCCCAAACTCCTCCTGGTGATCAACCAGTCGCCTAGCAAACGTAAAGCCCTCTTAGAAGAGCGAGAGAGCACTAGCTTAGTAAACGAAGGCTTCGAAGCAGCTAGGCCTAGCGCAAACTCTGACGGAGGCGAACGAGGAGCAGAAGTTACAAAATGGTCCGGAAAAGGATCCTTAAAAATCAGCATGATTTGCTTAAAGTCCATAGAGGGCTGAGCAGCTTTAGGCTCTTCTCCGTCTGACAAAATGCCCAAAGGAATATCAGTAGGCGGAGGATAAGCAACTTCCTCATCTGAAGGAACCTCGTCCGACAATTGTCGAGTCTCATGAAAAGGAGAGACCTGCCGCGGCGGCAATGCTTGACAGGCAATGTCAACAAGCAAAGGAGCAGCTGTAGCAGTAGGGGAAGCGACGTCACGCCGCTGCTGAAAGGACTGAAAACCTTGTGACTGACCAACAACAACAACAGGAGTTGATGGACGCTCGACGTCACGTCGGAACTGCATTGACTGCCTAGACTGAGCAGTTAAAACAACCTTCGACTGCGGTGATTGACGCTCAACGTCAAGTCGAGGCAACTGAGCTGGTTGGCGAACGTCCTGAACGTCAACACGAGACTGCGGCAGCGGCTGAACGTCAACACGAGACTGCGGCAGCGGCTGAAAGTCAACACGGGACTGCAGCGAAGGAGGATCCAAGTCACGTGACTGACGTGACAAACTACCGACATCACGTTTCAAAGTGCTAACGTCAAATGGACAAGTAAAAGCTCGTTTGGGCAGCTGACGGCCAGAGTCTCGATCAGCGTAACGGCGATTCGAAAGCGAAGGATCATCGTGAACCTGCTCAACGTTATACTCCTCCATAAGGGAGGCAAGCTTAGTCTGCATGTCCTGCAGGCCAACCCATTTAGGATCAACGGGAGTCGGAACGGGTCGAGACAACGGTAACGTCTGTGTTGGCAAAACATTGCCTTTACCGAGACCCTCGGACCCCGTGTTACGCTTACGTTTAATAGGCGAACAGTCTTCCGACGACTGCAAAGGGTCAGAGCTGTCCCAATGGCTACAGCCAGGACGCTGGACCTGTCCTGAAGGGACTGACTTTCGCTTCAAGGGTCTAGAAACCTTGCGCCAAGGTTTCTTTTGCGAAAAGCCTTCGGATGACGAGGAGAACACAGCCTCGCTCGTCTTATGGTAAGGGCGATCTTGACGAGAAACGCCCGATACCAAAGAGGGAACGTCTGTACGTTGGTTAAAGCCTTTCGTCCCCTTAAGTCCTACGACATTACTTCTCCCTGGTGCAGGGGAGCCTGAAAGAGGTCTCGGACTAGGGGAGCGACAAGCACGAACAGACGAACCCTCGGTCGCAACACTAAATACACTTTGCGCACTTATCACTTTATCACTACGATTTTCTGATTTGCCACGCTGACACTTCAATAACTTCACATCTGACTGACACTTCAATAACTTCACATCTGACATGAGTTGGTTACGGTCCGATGCTAAGGACTCAACTTTCTCGCCTAAAGCTTGAATCGCAAGAAACATATCCCGCATGGACGGTTCATGAGTGCTAGTAGAGGGTTCAGGAACAACTACTACAGGGGAAGGATTAGGTTCAGGGGCATGGGAGGAGGAAAATTCCAACGACCTAGAGGAGCTTCTCCTCACCCTATCTCTCTCCAGCTTACGAGAATATTTATCAAATTCCGACAAGACCACGCACTCATCACACCGATCTCCTAATTGGCAGGATTTACCCCGGCAATTAGAACAAACGGTATGTGGGTCGAGAGAGGCCTTGGGAAGACGTTTGTTACAATCCCTAGCATTACATTTGCGAAATTTAGGTCCAGGGATAGGAGAAGGGTCAGCCATATTGAACAATCAGAGAAAATCCAAAACAAATCCAGAGTCATCAACAATAAACACTAGCCAAAAAAGGGTTCAAGAGTTTTAATTGAAGAGAAAAACACCCGTCACAGCGAAAGCTCAAAACAACCAAAATAAAGTACTTCACCAAAAATGACGAAAACTCAAGGTCAACAGCGAGCGGAATCAACTTGTCGATAAGACCGACAGAGAAGAACTGGAGCTGTTTACAAGGATATGCGGTATCTGGCCGATAGTCGGCGCTGGTGGTCACACCCGCAACCGTCATGGCGATCGCTCGCAAGTTTTTGGTTTCTGTCGAGCCGTCCGAGACGTCAGCTATTATATATTCACCGGCTAAGTTTAATATTTAAAATCATCCGGACATGGGCGTCTCCAACGATCAACTCTCACATGGGCGGAGGACAAGGAAAGGGAACAGAGGGGAAGCAAGGAAAGGGGGGAGTAAGGAGGAACTTGTGTCGCTTGGAATTACTTCCCTCGGGCTTCCCCGGGGCTTCAACCTTAAACCTGTTGGAGCACGGAAATGACTGGCCCAATGGAGAAGGAGTCCAGAGACTTCCTTGTACAGTCTTTCAGGTAATGGGCCGTAAACGTAGACTGTCTGGACCACGGACCTGCTTTCAGAATCTGACCAACTGCCATGTTCTTGTCAAAGGCCAAGGACGTGCTGAGACATCTAATCTCATGGAGGCGCGGTTTTCCCGGCACCGTGGATCCGTCACTGTCATAAGCCTTCTTTATGACTTGTCGCAGCCAGAAAGAGATGGTGTTCTTGGACACCGCTTTTTTCACAGGGCCCGAGGAAACAAACAGGCTTTTGATCCCCGGCCGAAACCTGGCTGTCCTTTCAATATATTTTCTGACCGTTCTGACCAGACACAAAGACAAGTCTTCGGGGTTGTCCGAACGTGGAATTGCTGGGACTGAGAAACCCTCGAACCTAGGGTCCAAGGCAGCAGGATTTTGAGTCTTGGCCACAAAGTCCGGAAGAAACTTGAAGCTCAGGTCTTTCCAACCCTTCGAGTGTGAGACCTCGAACGACAAACCGTGGAGCTCGCTAACTCGTTTAGCGGAGGCCAAGGCTAGGAGGAACACCGTTTTAAGGGTAAGGTCTTTATCATGAATATCCCTGAGCGGTTCGAAGGGTGGCTTAGATAGGACCTTAAGAACTCTGGCTACGTCCCATTGCGGTACTCTAGAGGAGCGGGGAGAACATGATTGCTCAAAACTCGTGATGAGCATAGAGATTTGCTGAGAGGCCCCTAGGTCGAGTCCCTTGAGGAGAAAGACTTGGCCCAGTGCGGATTGAACTCCCTTGATAGCTGGGATAGAAATGCCCAGGTCGTCCCTCAGGTGGACCAGGAAGTCTGCGATCTTGTGTATAGATACGTCCAACGATCTCAGGTTCTGGGAGGCGCACCACTTTACGAATGTGGCGGCCCATTTCGCCTCGTAGACCATAACTGAGGATTTCCTCAGATAACAAGTCATCCTCGCGGCGGTCTTTGACGAGTATCCTTCCTTCCTCAACAGACACTCGATAACCTCCACGCGTGTAGCCGGAGGGACCAAGGGTTTTCGTGAAACTTTCTGAAGTGGGGCTGACGGAGAAGGTCTTCCCTGTCTGGCAGCGGCCACGGCGGGAGGATAGCTAACTCCTTCAGGTCTGAGAACCACTCTCTCTCCGGGCACCAGGGCGCTACCAAAGTCATCTGCATGTTCCTTGACCGTCTGACTCTGTCTGAGGGTCCCGAAGGGTGGGAAGGCGTACACGTCGAGTCCGTCCCACGGGTGCTGGAAGGCGTCCTCGAACACTGCTGCTGGGTCTGGAACTGGAGAACAGAATACGGGGAGCTGGGCGTTGAGCCTCGTGGCAAACAGGTCTATCACCGGCGACACCCACTTGTGGAGGACTGCCTGGGCCACCTTCGGGTGTAGAGACCATTCTGACCCTACCATCTGACCTACCCTGCTGAGGCCGTCGGCTAAGACGTTATTCTTCCCTAGAATGAATCTGGCCGTTACTCCGATGTGCTCCCTCTCGGCCCATTCCAGGATCCTTGATGTGAGGTCTCACAACTCCCTTGACTTGAGTCTTCCTTGTTTCTTCACGTAGGCTACCATGGTGGAGTTGTCGCACATGAGAGCCACCGTGTTTCCTCGAAGAAGATGAACGAACCTTATGAGTGCTCTCTGGACCGCTAACAGCTCGAGTACGTTTATGTGCAAGGCCCTCTTCTCTGGGGACCATTTTCCCTTTGTTGTTTCTTCGAGGAGATGGGCTCCCCACCCCTCCTTTGACGCGTCTGTGAAGAGCAACATCTCTGGAGGGGCGGTTGCGAATGGCATTCCTTTCAAGGTGTTCGTCCTGTCGGACCACCACCGCAGTATTTCCTTGGTCCCCGGTGACAAGTCGACCATCTTGTGCGGAGATTCTCCCAGAGACCAGAGTTCCTTCAGGTTCCATTGAACCGTTCTTAGTTTGAGCCTTCCCTGAGGCATTAACTTCTCCAATGATACCAGGTGGCCCACTAGTCTCTGCCAGTCCTTGGCTTTCCTTGGTACGTCTGTTAGGAAGGGATGAAGTACCTGATCCAGTTTGTCGAGCCTCTCTACGGCGTGGAATGCTTTCCCCAACTTGGAATCCAGGACCATCCCCAGGTATGTCATCCTAGTGGAGGGAACTAACTGCGACTTTTCCATGTTGATGGTGATCCCCAAGTCCCTGCAGAACCGTAACACTTTCGCGACTTGCTCCTTCAATACTGCCTCTGAGGCTGAAAGAAGCAACCAGTCATTTAGGTAGCGGATCAGCCTGATCCCCTGCTTGTGGGCCCAGGCTGACACTGCGGTGAACACCCTCGTGAACACCTGCGGGGCTGTCGACAAGCCGAAGCATAGGGTCCGGAATTGCAGAGATTGGGAACCCCACTTCACTCTGAGGAACTTCCTGCTGGAGGGGTGGAGAGGGATCTGAAAATATGCATCCTTGAGGTCCAGGGACATCATGAAATCCCCTTTCCTCAAGGCTGCCAGCACTGACTTCGGTGTGTCCATCTTGAAGTCTGTCTTGCTGATGAACTTGTTGAGAGCCGAGAGGTCGATGACCGGTCTCCAACCCCCTGTCGCCTTCTCCACCAGGAAGAGCCTGCTGTAGAACCCCGGGGACGAGTCCTTGATTGGTTCTAGCACTCCCTTGTTCAGCATGGCTGACACCTCCTCTTGTAGTGCTGCCTTCTTCAAGGGGTCCTTGGGTGCCAGCCATTCTGCCCGTTAATCGGGAATCAGAGGGGGCAGTTCCGTCTGGAAGGGAATCCTGTATCCCTCCCTCAGGACCGTTACGGACCACGGATCCGCCCCGTTGTCTCGCCATGCTTGCCAATAACGTTTGAGGCATCCCCCTACCTGAAGCTTCGGCAGGAGTAGGGGGCCTCTTTCCCTACCTCCTTCTGGAGGCGCAGCTAGAACGGCCTCTCCTGAAGCCGGAGTATTTTGGCCTAAAGAAGGCCTGAGGGGTAGTACTTCCTCTAAGGGAGGGCTGCGAGGATTTTTGCCAGGACGACGAAGGAGAATCTCTTCTTGTCGGGGCCGTAGAAGGGTGGGGTCCGTCCGGCGCAACCCTTCTATGAGTGGGACGTCTCACTGCAGGGAGTCTGGGCTCCCCTGCCTCCTTGAGCTTGCATACTCTCTCCATAGCCTCTTCAACTGCTTTCAGGGGGAAGACGGAGTCACCCCACACCGACGAGTTCCTCAGGCATTTTGCTTCGCGTTCGGGGAGCTTATGGCCCAGCCTGTTAAGCACCATGTCTTTCCTCCGTAACACCCAGTTCACTGTCTGTGTGAGGGACTGAAAGGTGAGGAATTTCATAGCCTTCCCCCCTGAGCGGATCAGTTCCTGGAGCAGGGCGTGGTTTCCCGGCACTGTTAGGTCATGAGACAGTTGGAAGCCAGCCAACGTGCATGCCCACCAGTCTAGCCACAAGGTCACGTTCACTATATCTTGGGCCGTATCTTCCATCATGGAAGCCTCCGCTGGTGAGAAGCACACTGGGGCAAAGGGTCCTGTCTTCCGAACTGCCTTGGTTGAGAGTAGCTATTGCCGCCTCCACTGCGCGGGGTCCAGAATGCCGCCCGTCCGGAACATAAAACCCCTTCTGAGTCCTTAGTCCCAGGAGAAGCTTGAAGGACCCTTGGGCTCTGAGAGAGTTCACATGTCCTGCGACATATCTGTCTATGTGCTACATCCCCAGTTTCACATCCAAAGCCAACGGGAGGGTCAAGGATGGCTTCTGTTGGACGGGGTTATCCACCATCCTCCCCAACCCTGAGAACCAAGCCTGCTACATCGACGGCTTCGGTTCGTCTAGCCTGTGATGGTGTCTAATAAGGGCTAGGACCTTCCTATACGAAGACACCTCGTCAGCGGAACACCCTCCGGCGTCCATCAGACCGTCAACCACCTGATCCCCCGTGTCGAGTGCATCGACGAGCACGGATGGATCCATGTGGAAGGCTGTCTTCTTCTTCCAGCCGATTCGATGGAGCGGATGCCTCCATCACGGGTGGAGCCGCCGAGACGGAGGTAGCCGTCATGGGTCTACCTCCGCTCGAGGAGATCCGTGGGGTACGGGACCCGTGGTGTACCACCGGTTGACCAGGGCGCTTTGACAGAGCTGTCATGGTACCGGGTACGAATGCCAAGATACCGGGCCGGAACAGCAGTTCTCTCCGATGGGAGGATGGAGCCGGTGACTTGGCGGGCAATAGCAGGGCAAAGTCAACATGCGTAGACGGCTTCGACCAACGGGCGGATCGAGCCAACGACACACGGGGCAAGGGCGCGGGGGCGGCTCCAGAGGCCAATGAGGCAGACACTGGAGCAGCAGAGGCCCTGTTCGACCCACTACGGGGGAAAGCCGCTTGAACCCACTTGTCTCTGGAAGAGTACCTCTTCTTGCTCTTCCTCCTCAAGGTCTTCGCCCATTTCCTGGAAGGGCCTGAACAAGAGCTAGATTCCTCCTTCGAGACCTCTTCCGCTTCCTTCTCGCCTCCCAGGGGACGGAGTCCTCCGATGACGACAAGTCGTACGACGACGATGAGTAAGAGGAGGAAGAGACGGAAGAGGAGCTTGCTGAGTCCTCTGAGTCCTCCGTCGATGATGCAGGGTCCTGGCGTTGTTCCACCGGCATGAAGGGTTGCATGAAGTCTGGCGGGAGTGTAGACGAAGGCGCCGGGGGAGTCCGTAGAGCCTTCCTGGAAGCGAACCAACCAGCGAATTCCTCTTCCTGACGCATTGGCGATCTGAAGGGCGTCCTTGGCGCCGTCCAGACGATGGAATCGGGGTCCGAAGAACCTGTAGGCTGCCTCTTTGTCTAATCCTCCCCCGGGCGCTGTAGTACCTGAAATACCCTGCCACGATGCAGGGGAAGGAGCCGATCCAGTCTTCTCCCACACCGGGTCTTCAGCCGAGACGGGTCCTGCAAGCACCAGAACCTCGCCTCCCAAACACACTGCCTTCCCCCCCCCCCACAGCAGACCCCCCACATGCCTATGTAGCAACAACTGTCCCCACACCAATTACATGACTCATGGGGAACAGCAATGGGCCATTTCCCCGCAACGGACTTAACTTGTCCCTTACTCTACGTATCCGACGGAGCGGCAGGTGACGCTAACGGCAACGCGATGCCCACCTTCTTAGGGGACCTCTTTGGCACCTTCTTCTTTTTCGTGCCGTACAAGGCCCACTGGATTTCCGGCCAGGACGCACACTCCGGACACGTGGAAGTAGGGAACACACACTAACCCTACACGAGGAGCATAACGAGTGCGGGTCTACCTCCGTCTTCGAAAGCCACGCGCCACAGGACTTACCGGCCTTAGGCCCGGGACAACGACGTTGGGATTCCATAAGGAAGCACTAAAACACCAAGCAACACAAGAACACTGGGAAAGGAGGTGAATAAAAAGGCACAGGGGAATGGGTACAACACGAAGGAACCACGTGGTAACACAAAGGGTCAGAGGGGATGTGAGAGCGGCGAGATGTGAACTACGACGCGACCAGAAGCTTACTGACGACCGAGACCTAGCTCCTTGCTCTCGCACACTGACCAGGGTCGCCTCAGGGTGAGTATCCATCCGCCACAGAGGGACCCCACAAGGGAAAATGGAGATAGGGGAAACTACACAAAATTCTGGTCAGTTGGGAGGAGATCCCCAGATACTTCTAAGAAAGTAGTTGGAGGTAAGTACTCCGTGTTGGAACAAAGAGGGCTTTTGCAGAATGGCTGCAGAGTAATAGTGTAGAGAAGTATGAAAGATATAAGGAGAAAAATGTGGAAGTAAAGCCCAAGGTAAGCAAGGCAAAGAGGGCAGCTGACCTGAGGTGGGGTCAGGGATTGGGTCATTCATATGAGAATAAGAAGAAGTTTTGGAAAGAAGTGAAGAGAGTAAGGAAAGGTGGCTCAAGAATTGAAGAGACAGTGGAAGATGGAAATGGAAGGTTGTTAAAAGGAGAGGAGGCAAGGAAAAGGTGGGCGGAATATTTTGAAAGTTTACTGAATGTTGAGGATAATAGGGAGGCACATATAATTGCTGTTGCAGGTGTTGAGGTGCCGGTGATGGGAGATGAGAATGAGAGAGAGATTACAAGAGAGGAAGTGAGGAGAGCACTAGCTGAAACGAAAGTAGGAAAAGCATCTGGTATGGATGGTGTGAAAGCTGAGATGTTGAAGGAAGGGGGTGTGACTGTACTTGAATGGTTGGTGAGATTGTTTAATATGTTTTGTGTTGTCAATGGTACCAGTAGATTGGGTTTGTGCATGTATTGTACCACTATATAAGGGTAAGGGAGATGTGCATGAGTGTTGTAATTCAAGGGGTATTAGTTTGATGAGTGTAGCTGGAAAAGTGTATGGTAGAGTACAGATTAATAGGATTAAGGATAAAACAGAGAATGCAATATTAGAAGTACAGGGTGGTTTTAGAAGAGGTAGGGGTTGTATGAATCAGATGTTTACAGTAAGGCAGATATGCGAGAAATATTTAGCAAAAGGTAAGGAGGTATATGTTGCGTTTATGGATCTGGATAAAGCGTATGATAGAGTTGATAGGGAAGCAATGAGCAATGTGGAATGTGATGAGGTTATATGGAGTTGGTGGAAGGTTGTTGCAAGCAGTGAAAAGTTTCTACAAAGGAAGTAAAGCATGTGTTAGGATAGGAAATGAAGTGGGCGATTGATTTCCGGTGAGAGTGGGGCTAAGACAGGGATGTGTGATGTCACCGTGGTTGTTTAACTTGTATGTTGATGGAGTGGTGAGAGAGGTGAATGCTCGAGTGCTTGAACGAGGATTGAAACTGGTAGACGAGAATGACCATGAATGGGAGGTAAATCAGTTGTTGTTTGCGGATGATACTGTACTGGTTGCAAATGCATAAGAGAAGCTTAGCCGATTAGTGACAGAATTTGGAAGGGTGTGTGAGAGAAGGAAGCTGAGAGTTAATGTGGGTAAGAGTAAGGTTATGAGATGTACGAGAAGGGAAGGTGGTATGAGGTTGAATGTCATGTTGAATGAAGAGTTACTTGAGGAGGTGGATCAGTTTAAGTACTCGGGGTCTGTTGTTGCAGTAAATGGTGGTGTGGAAGCAGATGTACGTCAGTGAGTGAATGAAGGATGCAAAGTGTTGGGGGCAGTTAAGGGCGTAGTAAAAAATAGAGGGTTGGGCATGAATGTAAAGAGAGTTCTGTATGAGAAAGTGATTGTACCAACTGTCATGTATGGATCGGAGTTGTGGGGAATGAAAGTGACGGAGAGACAGAAATTTAATGTTTGAGATGAAGTGTCTAAGGAGTATGGCTGGTGTATCTCAAGTAGATAGGGTTAGGAACAAAGTGGTGAGGGTGAGAACAGGTGTAAGAAATGAGTTAGCAGCTAGAGTGGATATGCATGTGTTGAGGTGTTTTGGCCATATTGAGAGAATGGAAAATGGCTGTCTGCAAAAAAAGGTGATGAATGCAAGAGTTGATGGGAGAAGTACAAGAGGAAGGCCAAGGTTTGGGTGGATGGATGGAGTGAAGAAAGCTCTAGGTGATAGGAGGATAGATGTGAGAGAGGCAAGAGAGCGTGCTAGAAATAGGAATGAATGGCGAGCGATTGTGACGCAGTTCCGGTAGGCCCTGCTGCTTCCTCCGGTGCCTTAGATGATCGCGGAAGTAGCAGCAGTAGCGGGTTCAGCGTTATGAAGCTTCATCTGTGGTGGATAACGGGGAGGGTGGGCTGTGGCACCCTAGCAGTACCAGCCGAACTCGGTTGAGTCCCTTGTCAGGCTGGGAAGAATGTAGAAAGGAGAGGTCCCCTTTTTTGTTTCATTTGTTTGATGTCGGCTACCCCCAAAACTGTGGGAAGTGCCTTGGTATATGTATGTATACAAACCTAAGTCCTTTTAAAGGAGACTGACCAATTCAAGTGCAGCTGGAACTCAGCAGTTGAAACTTATACTGTACCATGGTGTTGGCAATAGGTGGGAATGCCGGACCCACCTTACCAGCACACAGAACAGTAACTTTGATTATGTCTGAGACTTTCATGGGAGATGATGGCGGGAAGTTAAGTTAAAGGACTCAGGTTTGTATAATCAGGAAAAATGCAAATTACTTTTAAAATTTGCAAACCTTCATCCTTTAATAGATTTATTCTAAGCTGGGAAAATCTCAACAACAGTGAAAGTCTGCAGAGTTTTAAGAAGAAATTAAAAACCCACTTATTCCCTGAATGCTATGACTTGAGTGAAAAGTGAATCAGACTAGAATATAGATTAAAACCCATCTTCCCCCACATATGATCTTCCGTAGAGACGGGCCCTGTAGGCACCAGGACTTCGCCTCTTGAAAACACTCCCGCCCCTCCCTCAGGCCCCACACATGCCTGAACTGATCTAAAATCATCCCCCACAGACATCTCAGACTCTTGGGGAAGGGCAATGGGCCACTTCCCCACAACGGACTTACCTCGTCCCCTACTCTGGCTAGGGGAAGGTGGAAGGGATCCCCGTTCCGACGAGGCATCCGGCGAAACTAACGACGAAGAAACGTTGGCCTTCTTGGGCGATTTCTTGGCAGCTTTCTTCTTCTTAGTGCCGAAGAGGACCCACTGAATCTCGGTCCAAGACTCGCACTCCGGACACACGAGTGGGGATCGACTTCGGGCTTGGAAAGAAATACACCACAAGATTTACCGGCCACAGGCCCAGGGCAACGGCGAGGATGCTCCATTACGCTACACTAGGACACCAAGAGACACAGGGACACAGAGGAAAGGATAAGGAATGAACATGTGGGAAACGTGAACACGTGGGAAACGCGTGGTAGACACAAAGGGTCGGGGGACACAAGGGTCGCACTGATACTGTACTCCTAAGAAAGTAGTTCGAGGTAAGTACTCCGTGTTAGAACAAAAGGTCTTTCTATTATCTTCCTATTTCTAAGCTAGGATGGAAAGAATATAGTACAGTACAGTATAAAAAAAAATCATCTATGTCTTGATGGTAAGAAATAGAGCACAAAAGTTATTAAGCCGGCAAGAAACTTTTATCTCATGATATCACCATTCATAACAATACTTAAGAGAGGCAAGACACTCAGTCCACGAAAGAAACAGCCATACCCAGGTTCAGCAGGTCAGTAAATTAACCTACATAAATTTGCCCTCTCCAGGAAATTTTCATATAGCATACTTACGTTCATCATCCACAACGCAATACTGTAAGGACACCGCTCCCTTCGTCGTCCAGAAAATCAACAAACTGTTTATTTATTTGAATTCTCCTTTCGCCACACCGTGGTTTCCCATGTATATGTATTCCGCTCTATCAGAGCTACATTTTGACATATGTATTATTTCATTATGTGTTTCAGGTAACTCATAATTCGTATATTTGTAAGTGTAAGAAAACATATATTTTGGCGGGCAATTCAATCTGATTTGGCGTCAGCGCCATCCTACCTTTCCGTCTGCACTTTGTAATATACTCCCATGCACATTTGAATAAGTATCAGTTGATCTTGGTGACGCTTGTCTCACTGCCCTTACAACTAGTGACCCCGGAGTTGAAAGTAGCATCAGCGGTTTTGGCTTTGCCATTAACGGACTTATTACGGCCGTGCTACCTTCTCTATACTCCGTTACCTTAGGCATGAGCCTGCCTTTGGTTCTCCCACACTTCGGTGAATGTAAGGCAGTAGGATGAGCTTAACCGACATATCAACTTCTCACCTCTTCGCCGACTCGTCGTCTGGCCACGATGCAGGAAGCAACACGCCCATCGCACCCAACGGCCTCGCCCCCACGCCCAAAGTCAAACTGCCGCCCTTTTCTCAACACAACACCACTTCCTGGTTCCTGAGAGCTGACGTACTCTTCCGCGTCACTAGACTCAGCGACTCTTGCACCAAGGCTGACATCGTTCTCACCTCCATACCTGAAGAGGTATTCGACAAGATTTCCCCATGGCTCGACGCCCAGGCCGGCCAAGTTTCATACGACGACCTGAGAACGAAACTCATCAGTATCTACTCCCTCTCCGTCTCAGCAAGGGCACAGAAAGTCCTGGACATCGCCGGCAAGCCCATGGGTGACACCTCTCCTGTCGAGGCGTGGGACGAGTTAACCGGCCTGCTTATGCTCCCCGAAACGGACAGCAACGGCCGACGACATGAGATTAGCTTATCTCGCGAGATCTTTCTTCGACGCCTACCACAGGACGTAAGGGCCTGATTGACAGACGCCGACAAGCTCCCGATGAACGAACTCTTGTCAAAGGCTCAGAAGCTCCACGAGGCCTCCAAAGCATCTCGCCTTTGGGCATCATCGTCAACACCGCCTTCGTTCTCCTCCTTCAGCAGCTGCTCTTCCATAGACTACTCGGCAATGGTCCCTGAGAACGACGAGATCAACGTTCTATCAAGAAAGAAACCGCCGCAACCAACACGACCAAACCCTAGGACTAACCCAGCATGGTGCTTCTACCACCAACAGTTCGGCAGCGACGCCAAGAAATGTAGAGCGCCATGCAGTTTCCCTAGAAGACGACGCCAGAAGCATCCACCTGCCACCATCGCAGCCGCAGGTAACTAACACAAGAATGGTTTTTATATCCTCGATACCATTTCCAACCGTAGACTCATGGTAGACACCGGCACAATGCAGTCAACGTTCCCACCTTCCAAGTCCGACCTAGACCGTGGTCCTGACAAAAACGCTCCCTCACTCATCGCCGCCAACGGATCTCCCATACGGTGCTATGGGAATAGGACTCTCAAGATATCTATCACGGGCCGTTCGTATTCTTGGCCCTTCACCATCGCTGACGTCAATCGCCCCCTCCTCGGTGCGGATTTCCTCGCCCACCACGGACTCCTCGTCGATGTCGCTAACAAACGTCTCATCGACACGGGAACCTGCCAGTCCCGCGCCCTAGAACACGGCCCTGCAACAATGTCCGTATCCGCTGTAACGACGTACCCCTACGCCGACCTCCTACAAGAATTTCTCGAGGTTTTTAAGCCCGAGCTCCGACACTCGCCAGGTTCCCCGTCCAAGCACAGGATCTACCACCACATGACAACGACAGGACCTCTACTCACGCCAAATTCCGCCGCCTCCCGCCCCAGAAACTGAAGGATGCCAAACGCGCCTTTGAGGACATGGAACGCATGGGTATCTGTAAGAAAGCATCGAGCCCCTGGGCATCGCCCCTACACATGGTAAAAAGGCCAGGCGGGTCCTGGAGACCTTGCGGCGACTACAGGCGTCTCAACCTCATCACAACGCCCGATCACTACCCGCTGCCCAACATGCAGGACCTAACGAACGCGTTGCACGGCGCGAAGTATTTTACCAAGATGGACCTCCTCAAGTCTTACTTCCAGGTCCCCGTATTTCCAGAAGACATCCCGAAAACTGCCATTGTAACGCCGTTTGGATCCTACACCTTAGCATACTCAACCTTAGGTCTACGCAACGCCGGGGCGACCTTCCAACGACTAATGGATAGCATTCTGGGTGACCTACCTTTCTGCGTCTGCTACGTCGACGACATCCTGATATTCTCGAAAACTAAGGAAGAACACCGGAGGCACATCCGCACCGTCCTGAAATGCCTACAGGAGAACGGCCTGGTCGTACGTTTCGACGACAAGTGCACGTTCGGTGCGGAAGGAGTGGATTTCCTTGGTCACCGCGTATCCTCGTGCGGGGTAAAACCCATGACAACCAAGGTCGACGCCATCAGAAAGTTCCCGATACCTACGACCATCCGCCAACTTCAGGAGTTCCTGGGGATGGTCAATTACTACAGGCGCTTCATCCCCAACATAGCACAAACTCTGTCACCCCTCGACAACGTCCCGAAAGGAAAAGCGAAAAAACTCGAGTGGGGTTTGCCCCAGCAACAGGCATTCGCCCAGACGAAGGATGCCCTCGCGAATGCCACCACCCTGGCTCATTTCGACGACAACGCGTCCCTGCGACTAACGACCGACGCCAGCAACGTCGCCTGTGGGGCTGTGCTGGAGCAACTCGTCGATGGTTCTCCTCGACCGCTGGCATTCTTCAGCAAGAAATTGAAACCCGCTGAAACAAGATACAGCACCTTCGATAGGGAACTCCTCGCCGTCTACCTCGCCGTCTACCTCGCCGTCCGCCACTTCAGGCACATCTTGGAGGGCACTCCCTTCACAATCGCGACGGACCATCAACCCCTCGTACACGCTTTCACGAAGTCGACAGACGCATGGTCATCCCGACAACAACGTCATCTCGCAACAATCGCAGAATTCGGGTGCACCATACGTTACGTCCCAGGAAAGAAAAACCCAGTCGCGGACGCCCTTTCAAGGATTGAAATTGACGCAATCCACCTGGGAATCGACTACGCCAATCTCGCAACCGAACAACACACCGACCGAGAAGCACAGGATCACCTGACGGGGCCATCCGCGCTCAAGAAAAGTGCGATTCCCCTCGGACCAGCAGGAGTAACTATTCTTTGCGACACCAGCACGGGCCGCCCACGTCCCTGGATACCAGCCTCCTGCAGAAGGAAAATATTCGATATCATCCATGGACTTTCACACCCCTCAGGACGCACCACCACTCGCCTGCTGTCTGAAAAGTTCATCTGGCCAGGGATAAAAAAGGACGCCCGGGAATGGGCGAAGTCATGCATCAACTGCCAGTCAAGCAAAGTCATCCGTCACACCGAATCGGGGGTGGGCGATTTTCCCCAGCCAAAAAGACGTTTCGGTCACATACACATAGACGTCGTGGGACCATTGCCCCCTTCTGGATCTGCTCGCTACCTGCTTACGATCATCGATCGCTCCACGAG
Source organism: Palaemon carinicauda (assembly GCF_036898095.1). Taxonomy (NCBI): domain Eukaryota; kingdom Metazoa; phylum Arthropoda; class Malacostraca; order Decapoda; family Palaemonidae; genus Palaemon; species Palaemon carinicauda. The sequence goes on from NC_090754.1 coordinate 71,540,717, forward strand.
GTGGTTGGAGGCATCGCCGATGACCGAAGCTACGACTCGAGCATGCGCCGAAGCCCTCCTGTCAAGCTGGGTGAGCAGGTTTGGCGTTCCTGACGACATCACGACAGACAGAGGCCCCGCTTTCCTCTCAGAAATATGGCTCGCTTTAGTGAACCTGATGGGGACGACGCTCCACAGCACCACGGCATACAACCCCGCGGCAAACAGCATGGTCGAAAGAACTCACCGCGCCCTCAAGGCGTCCCTGATGGCAAGCTGCACCGACGGGGACTGGAAATCACGACTTCCTTGGGTACTCCTCGGCCTTCGCACCGCCCCTCGCGCAGACGGCGAACCTTCGCCCGCCGAAAAGGTTTACGGGGAGGCGCTCGCAGTTCCTGGCGAATTCTTTCCCTCATCAACCGACGACACGCAGCTGGATCATCTAAGGGACATCGCCAGGAAGTTCAGGCCATGTCTCAAAACTTACCAGGACAGAACCAAGCACTTCAAGCCAAAAAACCTGGATGACTGCGGGTACGTTTTCGTCCGTGTCGACGCTCATCGACAACCACTGACTAGACCTTATCGAGGCTCCTACCGGGTAATTAAGAAGACAACGAAAGCCTTCCTTCTCGACGTCCATGGACAAGAGGACTGGGTCTCAATAGACTACGTGAAACCAGCGTTTCTCGAAGGAAGCGACACCGCCTCCGCCGGACCTGGCAGATCCAGAGTTTCACCTCAAAACAAGGCGCCCAACGAAAGAAAAATCATCAAACGACGACAAGAGGAAGAGATCCTTACGCCGGCTGCCGGCGCGCCCCTCCGTTCAAAAACAAGAGGAACCCTCCGACGCCCGAAAAGATACGAAGATTGATCATCAGCCCTCTACGCCACCCAATGTCTGGGGGGGGGGGGGGAAGTACTTGTAAGGACACCGCTCCCTTCGTCGTCCAGAAAATCAACAAACAGTTTATTTATTTGAATTCTCCTTTCGTCACACCGTGGTTTCCCATGTATATGTATTCCGCTCTATCAGAGTTACATTTTGACATATGTATTATTTCAGTATGTGTTTCTGTTAACTCATAATTCGTATATTTGTAAGTGTAAGAAAACACATATATTTTGGCGGGCAATTCAATCTGATTTGGTGCCAGCGCCATCCTACCTTTCCATCCGCACCTTGTAATATACTCCCATGCACATTTGAATAAAGTATCAGTTGATCTTGGTGACGCTTGTCTCACTGCCCTTACAATACAAACAGTGCTTAGTACATGAACACAAATATTCATAGTGTAAGGAAATGAACACCAAATTTGTGTAGCCAATGATGGCAAAGTCCTCAGAAGAATATTGGGAGTTAAATGGTAGGATAGGATTATAAATGAAACTACAAGAGGGATTACTCGAGTGTCATATGTGGATGAGAACATGATGAGGGGTATATGGAGATGGTTTGGCCAGGCTCTTCACACTTCCCAAGAGAGATTAGGTCACCTAAGGTTTAACTGGGCTCCACAAGGCACTAGAAGAGTTGGAAGACCCTGGCCTACATAGCTGAGGACAATGAAGTGTGAAGTCAGGGATGATGGATTGAGAAGCATTCATTTAAAAGCTCAAGATAGAGACAATTGGCAAAATCTAATCGAGGTCCTTTGCGTAAATAAGCGTAGGAGGAGATGAGATGATGATAGATTTCACTCGAACTATAGGGCCAGAAAAGCAGCCCTTAAAGTAAGTAACCTAAGTGATAACCTAACCTTCATACGAGTGACAATTTAACACAAAACCGATGGGTGTACAGTATCAATGGTGAGAACATAAGAGAAAAGAACTTGGCAAAAAATACATGGTTCATATATTTGGTGAGAAGCAAAAATAATGCACAATTTGCCTGAAATATGCAGGAAAATATATGCTATGACACCAAAGTTTTTTTCACTTGTCCCACCCTTTTTAAAAGATAAAAATTCAACGAACTATCTATGCGAGCACTAATATCACCTAATTGCTTCTAGAACCCCTCTAGCATTATATAATAACTCAACAGAAGTATGACAATGTCAAAATTAATATTAACCTCAGTTCTTCACAAACGGAGTCTACGTTAGTCACGTTGAAGGTAGTAGTAAGGTACCTTTGAATGGAGGGATTGTTCACTGTTATCTTAGCCACTTCATTCTATATAGATAAGATATCTATAATAATTATACATAGATGTTTACAAAAAGCTTGAATTTTAATGTATAAAGAACCTCTTGAAACTTCTTCCTTATCTACATGAATAAACGAATTTAATTTCCCGATATTATTTAACTTTTATGTACATTTGTCTATAAAGAACGATTTTTACCTACATAGATCATGCAGCAAGTGTTTTAGAAATGACAAATTAGAACATTGAAAGTTTGAAACGTTTTTTTTTTCTTTTTTTTTCTTTTTTTTTACAGAAACTGTTTGAAACCTGTCAATGGCATAATCATATTCCACCCGTGCAATTCCAAACTGAGAATTATTAAAACGCGAGACACGATTTTGAGAGAAATAATTACCTAAAAATAAAATGTTTGAAATTTAAATGAACATTCGAAGTCAGAGCGAGTTACGTAGTCTACGTGTCGTAAAAGTAACCATTAGTGACTAGTCAGTGACAGTGTAGGTAGAACGGCCTTGGGTGACTATCGTTATCAGCAGTGACGTTGCATAGCACATAGTTAATTTACGTACTTCCTATTGCAAGTCATCATTTTAAGCGAAAACTAATGTAAAAGGAACAACAGATACAATAACTGTGTCCTATCAGCAGCCCACAGACATTGGGGTGACTTTGGGTCACAATACATTTTCGGTCTTCACTTTGTATTGCAAGTTCAAGTAACTTTCTTTCCCTTTTTAAGTTGGTATGGTATTTTCTTCAACTCTGCTGCATTTGGTGTGGCACCAGTTGAATTATCAACTAATGAGTTATCCAATCTCATGTTTGTGTGCATAGCTGATATTTGTTTGTTTGTGTGTGTATTTTGCTTTACTTTAAGAAAGTTTTTTTTAGTCCTAGCACACATGGAAATCCTATGCCCTATAAGATCTGTTTGTCCTGTAATTCTTAAGTATTTAGAGAATCTATCACTCATTGTATTCCGCGCTACGCATTATCGGGGCACTTGGAAAACAAGAAAGTTGGCTGCGTGATGGTACACTCAATCGGGTACTCCGTATTCTATCTCAGTTCTCTTCCTCGTGTTATTTCTATAACTTAAATACAAAAGATTTAGTTTGATGTTGTTATTGTTCTTAAATTTCTTTTGAAGTTTATCTTCTCATTACCTTTCTTCACTGAGCTATTTCCCTGTTGGAGCCCTTGGGCCTATATTATTATTATTATTATTATTATTATTATTATTATTATTATTATTATTATTATTATTATTATTATTATTAGCCGAGCTGCAACCCTAGTTGGAAAAGCAAGATGCTATAAGCCCAAGGGCTCCAATAGGGAAAAATAGCCCAGTGAGATAAGGAAATAAGGAAATAAATAAATGATGAGAACAAGTTAACAATAAATCATTCTAAATCAGTAACGTCAAAACAGATATGTCCCATATAAACTATCAACAGCGTAAAAAAAAAAAAAAAAAAAAAAAAAAAAAAAAAAAAAAAAAAAAAAACAGATATGTCACAAATAAACTATAAAAGACTTATGTCAGCCTGATCAACATAAAAACATTTGCTCCAACTTTGAACTTTTGAAGTTCTAATGATTCAACTACCCGATTAGGAAGATCATTCCACAACTTGATAACAGCTGGAACAAAACTTCTAGAATACTGTGTAGTATTGAGACTCATGATGGAGAAGGCCTGGCTATTAGAATTAACTGCCTGCCTAGTATTACGAACAGGATAGAATTGTCCAGGGAGATCTGAATGTAAAGGATGGTCAGAGTTATGTAAAATCTTATGCAACATGCATAATGAACTAATTGAACAACTGTGCCAAAGATTAATATCTAGATCAGGAATAAGTTTCTGTCCAACAAATCAAGATGAGAATCAGCAGCTGAACACCAGACAGGAGAACAATACTCAAAACAAGGTAGAATGAAAGAATTAAAACACTTCTTCAGAATAGATTGATCACCGAAAATCTTAAATGACTATCTCAATAAGCCAATTTTTTTGTGCAATTGAAGAAGACACAGACCTAATGTGTTTCTCAAAAGTAAATTTGCTGTCGAGAATCACAGCAAAAATTTTGAAAGAGCCATACAAACTTAAAGACACATCAATACTGAGATCCGGATGTTGAGGAGCCACCGTCTTTGACCTACTTACAATCATACTTTGAGTTTTGTTAGGGTTCAACTTCATACCCTATAATTTGCACCATGCACTAATTTTAGATAAATCTCTATTAAGGGATTCACCAACCCCAGATCTACATTCAGGGGATGGAATTGATGCAAAGAGGGTAGCATCATCTGCATATGCAACAAACTTGTTTTCTAGGCCAAGCCACATGTCATGTGTATATAGTATGAAAAGTAATGGGCTAAGAACACTACCCTGTGGCTAACTTGCGCAACATAACAGATAACTTTGGAGCTAAGAAATCTGATGTTTTTATAAAATAAAACAATGGAAAAATACCATTTGGGTCTACACCTCCATAAGCATCAAGGTCCATCAACAGAGCTTTAATTTCACGAGATCGAAAAGCTAAACTAGTTCGTTTAGCCTCAGGAAAACATGAATGAGAAAGTTCAAAGTTCAAGTTTTTCATTACTCTGTTTACTGACAAAAACATCAGCCAAAAGGGTTGCCTTTTCCTTTGGACAGTGAGTGACTGAGCCATCTGGTTTAAGTAAAGGAGGAACTGTTGCATCTACACCAAAGAGTGCAGATTTAAGGGTAGACCACCATTTATGTTCCTGAGTTGTACCAGAAAGTGTTTCTTTTATGGTTAAATTGTACCCCTTTTCAGTTGAGGCATAAACTCTCTGAGCAAAAGCTCGAAGTTGAGTATAGTTATTCCAGGTCAAATCTGATCTGTTACCCTTCCAAAGACGATAGGCCTCCTGCTTCTCCAAATAAGCACGTCTACAATCATCATTGAACCACGGTTTGTCCTTCATTCGGTACCTTAGCACACGAGAAGGGATACGCCTATCAATTATGTAGACTACATTCTCATTCAAAGGGACAACAGGATCTACTCTACTATATAATTGTGACCGATTCAAGCACAAAAGATCATGCAAAATCCCATTCCAGTCTGCTTGGAACTTCATATAAATATTACAAGAGTATGATATATCAGGGACAGGCTGCTCAGTCTTCACTACTAATGAAATCAAGGTATGATCAGATGTCCCGACTGGAGAACCAACCTTACTAGTTATAACGCCAGGGGAATCAGTGTATACGAGGTCCAAGCAATTACCAGGCCTGTGGGTAGCTTCATTTATAATTTGCTCACAGCCTGATTCAGAGGCAAAGTCTAAAGCTCTTAAGCCATGGCGATCGGTAGGAGAGATAGAACTTAACCACTCCCTATGGTGAGCATTAAAACCACCAACAAAGACAAAAGAAGCCTTTCTATCATCTTCTTGTATCTTAGCCATAATGGTAAGAAGACAATCGTAGATAGAATCATTCATGTCTGGATTCCGGTTAATCGAACACAAATAAAAGTTGTTATGCCTGCCACAAACTTTTATTACCTGAATCTCATGACATCCACATTGATAGCAGGACTTATGAGAAGTAGGGTACTCAGTCCTATTATACACAGCCATTCCCCCGGCCCTAGGGATGGCATCACGTTTCAACATTATTGGCCTCTTAAAACCAGTTATTAGGAGCTCAGCTCAGATGAGTGCCTCATATTAAAAACCAGAGTTTCTAAGCACAAAAGAATATCATACTGTCTGGACGCAGCTGTAAGGTCTTGAATATTTGCATGAAGACCACGAATATTACAATACAGAAGACGACATTGACGAAATCTAGGACGTACTGGTCCCAGATTTTGCTCAATGTCTCCAGACAACATAAGAATTAATAGAAATAAAAAAAGAGACATCATACTTAAAAACTAGATTAACAAGAATTACAACAAAAACAATATGTACAGAATTATAAATAAAGTGATTGATGAAGCCCATAGACTATAGTAAAAAGTCGGAAAAACTGGTCAACATGGAGGAGCTGATACGCCATGCAAAGCTAAATACCCTCCAGGATAGCCACTTCAACTGAAGGGAGGACAGTAAGGATGGTTTTGAGAAGAAAAATAATCAGAAAAGGAAAAGACAACCTCTTGATAAACCACCAGGCATCCATGGCCCTTCTATTAAACCTGCCCGACACACCACTTCAAAAAAAAACAAGAAGAAAAAAAAATAATAAGATAGAATAGTGTGCCCGAGTGTACCCTCAAGCAAGAGAACTCTAACCCAAGACAGTAGGAGACCATGGTATAGAGGTTATGGCACTACCCAAGACTAGAGAACAATGGTTTAATTTTGAAGTGTCCTTCTCCTAGAAGAGCTGGTTACCATAGCTAAAGAGGCTCTTCTACCCTTACCAAGAGGAAAGTACACTGAACAATTGCAGTACAGTAATTAACCCCTTGGGTGAAGAAGTGTTTAGTATATCATTGTTGTCAGGTGTATGAGGAAAGGCGAGAATATGTAAAGAATAGGCCAGACTACTCTGTGTAAGTGTAGGCAAAGAAAAAATAAGCCGTAAACAGAGAGAGGAATCCAATGCATTACTGTCTGGCCAGTCAATGGATCCAATACCTCTATAGTGGTAGTATCTTTTCCAACTAGGGTAATGTAGCTTAATTAATTAGCAAATGATACAGTAATGATGATGATAATAATAACAACAACAACAACAACAATAATAATAATAATAATAATAATAATAATAATAATAATAATAATAATAATAATAATAATAATAATAATAATAATAATAATAATAATAATGTGTAGCAATTTTCTTAGATATTTTAGAAGTCCAGCTCTGACAACTTTATGATTCATTGCATATATATACATGCTTCAGCAGCCAGTTTAATTCAATCCATAAGGGTTAATCCTTTTTCGATGCGGGACACCTTTTATCAATCTCACTTGTTTATTGTAAGTGATAGTCAATCTTGGCCGCACCACAAATGATTACAAGTTTCTTTACAGGCACTTCTTTAGAAAAGGAAGGTTTCTAATGTGATATCTAGCGATTCTTACTACATTATTTATCTGAGCACTGAGAAACAAATTACAGTCGAGTAATATACCAAGTCACGAACTATACAAGATATCGGGACCAGGTTGATATCAATATCTATTTGGATGCCACACAAGTTTCTCAGGTTGTTTTTCTTTCCCGTCACCTTATACTCAGTCTTATTTTCAGTAGGTTTAGTTTTTAATTGTCATCCATTCCCTGACTTGAATCATTGCACATATCTTGATATCTGTACTAGTTTTGATAGTCAACGTAATTCAATTATTATATGTGTTATCATTTCTCTGGGTGGGACACCTTTAGTTTGTCTTGCTCTTTTGTTTGTTATGTTTTATAAGTTGCACTTTGAGAAGATAGTAATAGATAGAGTTACAGTAGTGAATCCCAGTAATAACACAGTTAATCACAAGTATCTTTACAGAATTTTCATCCAGATACTTCTTTGCAAAAGCAATATGATATCCAGCAATTCTTATTACATTATTTAAGAGACAAATTACAGTTTACCTACAGGTCACGAACTCTACTAGGCTACAGGCTACATCCAGGCCATGATGTAATTAATAATTTTTTTTTGGATGTCGCCTAAGTTTCTTAAGTTGTTTCCCTTTCCTATCACTCTAAAGTCAGTTTTGATTTTATTTGGTTTTAGTTGTTTATTCGTCATCATTTCTCAAACATTAGTAAGAAGTGGCAATTAAAGTTTCAACGGTTCCATCATTACCATGTATGAAGTAAAATTGTGTATAATCTGCAAATAGTTTAAACTTCACTTCGTGTCTCTGTAGTTCCTTTGATAGGCCTATAGTAAAGATACCAAATAAAGACTAGGCAAAGTACAATTTCTCGAGGTATCCCCTCTGCTTAAATGGTTCATAAACTGAGTTAAGAGTTTCCAATTCACACACAATATTTTCTGTTAACCAAGAAATCTTTTAGATGCTCAAAAGTTTCCTTTTTAGTACCAAACCAATGGACCTTGAATAATTAAGTGGCAGTTCGTGCACATCTGTATCTACTAAAGTCGATCAATATTAAGATGCCACATTTGTCCTCATCCATAATTTAGAAGTGAACATATAGATATTTCCGATTTCAGTAGAATATAATTGTCTGTGAGCTGACTGGTTGCCCGACAATACTTCGATTATTTCTAAATAACTAATTAGTTGTTCAAGAATGACATAGTTTAGCACGTTTAATATAATGGATGGATTTCTTGTGGGTCTATATGAAATAAGAGTCATGATAATCTAGATAACTTTTTATGACACCTTATAGGAAACATGGTGCACTAAACTACACTATCTGCAATATACAATATTCTAACCTCTTATGAGATCATTGTATGGTTATAAGTTATGTAATGCATCGAGATTAAGTTATATATATATATATATATATATATATATATATATATATATATATATTTATATATATATATAGATATATATATATATATATATATATATATATATATATATATATATATATATATATATATATATATATCTATATATATATCTATATATATATCTATATATATATATATATATATATATATATATATATATATATATATATATATATATATATATATATATATATCTATATATATATATATATATATATATATATATATATATAGATATATATATATACATATATATATATATATATATATATATATATATATATATATATATATATATATATATATAGATATATATATATATATATATATATATATCTATATATCTATATATATATATATATATATATATATATATATATATATATATCTATATATATAGATCTATATATATATATATATATATATATATATATATATATATATATATATATATATATATATATATATATATCTATATATATATATATATATATATATATATATATATATATATATATAGATATATATATATATATATATATATATATATATATATATATATATATATATATATATATATATATATATATATAGATATAGATATATATATATATATATATATATATATATATATATATATATATATATATATATAGATATATATATATATATATATATATATATATATATATATATATATATATATAGATATATATATATATATATATATATATATATATATATATATATATATATATATATATATATATATATATATATATATATATATATATATATATATATATATATATATATATATATATATATATATATATATATATATATATATATATATATATATATATATATATATATATATATATATATATATATATATATATATATATATATATATATATATATATATATATATATATATATATTTGTTCGTTTGTTTCGAGCTGTGCAACACACGTTTGATATCTTCTGTTCATGTGTTCCTAATCCCTAGGTGCGAAATCTGATTGTATAGATAGGGACTATTATAATTTTATGATCGTTCGACTATGGAATTTTGTTGTAAATATAGGATTTGAGTGAGTTGCTTCCGGTAGTACATATAAACAAGGGCATAATTTAATCATAAGTAAACAGATGTTGGATAACCCGATATAAGAATATATTTAAAAGAAAAGCGAGCTCATAAACAGTTCTAGTGAAAGCGTTTCCTTAATATCATAATCTAAAAATAATAGTTTTACTAAAGTTATTACTATTTTTGAAGGAATTTAAAGATTTTGTATACATATTAATAAGTATTAAAACTTTAAAAGTCAGTTTATGCTAGCTGTATAATTACTGTATTTATTAATGTTAATAAACTACTAAAATTTTGTATGAAACAGCTCCATTTGATAGACATGGTTTGCTGGACTAAACCATTTGTTTACTTCCTCGACCTTGGACATTGGCACTTCTCTGTGTAGCTGAATTAGTCTATAACATAAACCAATGACGGTAAATGTGTTCTTTATGTAGTATTTAAAATAATGCAGTCATTTAGTTGCACTTTTTAAAACAATTAAATAACCTTACAATGCGTTTTCGTGTGATAAGTTTCTCTAGCCTATCCCAAAGGTTTTGACCATTGTTGGCCAAAATAGTTCTCACCCATTATAGGTTTTATCTTACTTATTTTGAGCAATTTTCCTGGTCACACCCTGCATGCATTTAATATCTATGGGAGAACCTCGGTAGAAAATCCTTTTGGCAATTGACATAATAATTATATGTCAAACAGCTTCGTGAACCGTATTTCGGTAAATATACACTTTAATTTCCTGCCAAGTGCATGAATCTTATATTTTTATACGTATTATCTTACTAATTATCTTGTGCATTATTACTGTCAGACCATAAATAGTGTGGCATAAACTACCTTTTTATGAGTTGTCTTAAGCCCTTTTAAAAGTAATTATGGGAGACCCCAGTGGGAAATCAAGGTTTTAGTGGGGAAATTCTATAAAACGCATGATTTGATCCAATATTAATGGTAAAAAATGCATCATAAACACAAGTTAACCAATTCTGATAGGGTTAATGTGAGTGGCGGGAAAAGGAAGTATTGTAATGATCTATCATTCATATAATGGGTATTTTTATACTTAAGGACATTAATTGCTTTCAACATAAAATATAGGTTTTTCTGTTGTATTATGATGTGATTTGAATGATTTTCAGGTTTATTTCCATAGCAAATGAATACTTATCTTTCCGCCACCCCTCTTAAGGCCACAGTGATTTTCAGGGCACTACCGAACCTAATAAACCCACCAAACCTAGCCTAGGGGCCCTGTACCCCTACTTAGGCCTTTACATTCAGATCTCCCTGGACAATTCTATCCTGTTCGTAATACTAGGCAGGCAGTTAATTCTAATAGCCAGGCCTTCTCCATCACGAGGCTCAATACTACGCAGTACTCTAGAAGTTTTATTCCAGCTGTGACCAAGTTGTGGAATGATCTTCCTAATCGGGTGGTTGAATCAGTAGAACTTCAAAAGTTCAAAGTTGGAGCAAATGCTTTTTTGTTGACCAGGCGGACATAGTCTTTTTATAGTTTATTTATGACATATTTGTTTTTGATGTTGTTGATAGTTTATTATATGACATGTCTGTTTTGACGTTTCTTATTTTAGAATGATTTATTGTTAATATGTTCTCTTCATTTATTTATTTCCTTATTTCCTTTCCTCACTGGGCTATTTTTCCCTGTTGGAGCCCCTGGGCTTATAGCATCTTGCTTTTCCAACTAGGGTTGTAGCTTGGATAGTAATAATAATAATAATAATAATACAACCACCTAACCTAGGGCCCTGTACCCCTACCTATGCCTAGCCCATGCGAGGCCCCCCCCCCTTACAGCCACTACCTAACACATCCATCAAACCAAATCCTAAGTGATGGTACTGCTGTATACATTGTTATACTATCACCATTATAATATACTGTGTAAATTAATGAAGCTTACCTTAAACTGTTGGTTCATAAAGATGTGCTGCTGCTTTGAGGACAACGTGAAGCGGTTGCGAAGGTTCCTTGACATGCAGGACAATTTTTATTTTGTAAAATTAAATTGTCTCTCTGGCACAAATCCACTAGTTTTTCAATATTCCCCGAATAAGTTACAACAAATTCATTTTAAGTTAGGAAACAGTCAGGACAAGAAGATGGAATTTCAACTTCTTGTGCAATATGAGATGACGTGCTTGCTATGGCCTCCATGTCTAAGAACGAAATGAAAGACCTGGGTAAGATAATGTATTGTCGCGCTGTGATTGGCCAAACCTGTAACGTCATAGTGGATAGGCGCTGTGATTGGCCAAACCTGTAACGTCATAGTGGATAGGCGCTGTGATTGGCCAAACGTCATAGTGGACTAGTTTGTCTGCGGATTATAGTGGTTACAGGGCTCATTTGAGCAAAAAAAGACACAGTCAACAATAACAACAGACTTAGAAAAAATCTGGGAGGAAGACATGAGTAGCGTGAGTTTGATCGTCGATATATAAAGAACTAGGCATTTGCGACAGATAATATTATACAGAAATACTACAAAAGACTTCCTCAACATAGAGAACTAAGTTAGAATACGCTACATTATTAATGTCCATAACTAAACTAGTACCATTTAATGTCTCGATTTTTCTCTGCCGTTGCCCGCTTCGCTTGTTAATACACATAAATTCACTGCTCTGTTGTTCTGGCAAGCGGTACATGGATGAACTGCTCACTTCAATTATGTGGGATATTCGATATTTTTTACTTTCAGAGGTGTAACATTATATAATGATTTGACAGCATTTTTAACATAATCACTTACTGGAATAGATGAATCTACGTACACCAAGTATTGAATTATATTGAACTCCTCTCAGGGTGACATGTTCTTCTGACTGTAGTCATGCTGGAAATGAAGTGTAAGTGGAAAACAGTAGCTCTTGTATAAAACATCTGGGAACTGGTGCATAAATATTAGGAAGCTCATAATTAGTTAAAAAAAAGCCTGGCAATGATTACGTCATATTAAAAAACAGAACAGCTGTCAAAAGTGAATGCAAACAACACATGCCCAGTAACCCACCCTCAGTCTCTCCAAAGTAAACAATGAACATGGACAGTGAAATGGTACTCACATTTTAATCCATCAATTAGTGATTCATGCCTCAGTCACACAGATAAAAATGCCAAACTAGCCAGTACTCGACCTTTTCTCACTTAATGAATTGTTTAATAATCGTGCAGTACTGTAATTTCTAGTAAAACTTGAATTAGTTATAAGAAAAGGACGAGTACTGTATTGGATATTTTGTTATTTTTTAGCTCTATTTCATTGTGTAAAGTATTTTATTAACTCTTAGGGACTGATTGTGGGTTTTGCTAGCCTATTGGAAACGTCCCTGCCTGGCAACCTGTTGGACGGGGATTCGAGACCTGCTCAAGCTCAATAGTTTCTAGTAGTGTCTGCAACTTTACCATCCTTGTGAACTAGGGTTTTGGGAAGCCTATAGATCTACCTGCCCTGTCATCAGCAACCATTTCCCGGTCCTGGCTTGATGGGGAATGGCTTGGGTGCTAATCATATGTCTATATGGTCAGTCTTGAGGGCTGCCATTCATGAGCAATTTTTATAAAAATTTTATTACTGTTCTTAAAATATTTATTTTTATTGTTCATAACTTCTCATTTAGTTTATTTCCTTTCCTCTCTGGGCAATTTTTCCTAGTTGGAGTCCTTGGGCTTATAGCATCCTGCTTCTGTAACTAGGGTTGAAGTTTAGCTAATAATAATGATAAAAATGATAATAATAATAATAATAGTAATAATGCGCTGTTTGTAATCACTTGCAGGATCTTTTATGTTCTTAGTATGATGTAATCATTAGCTTTTTTTTTTTCATTAACTAATTGCGAATGTCTAAGTATTTAAGCACAAGTTCTCAGAAGCTGTTTTACCACAGCCAATCCCTTCCCTCTCTGCTTCAGCTATAGCATGACTGCTGTCACATGATAATATCTCCCAGAGAAATGGTCCATCTATTTTGAAATACTGTATAGTTTTATTTAATCTAATTTGGTGATTGTTACACTTTCCATTCACTATACAGTATAAGATCACTTTCCATTCACTATACAGTATAGCTATTGTTGCTCATCTGAAAATAAAACGTATCACCAAGATAGTGACCAGTTTTCCAAACCAGAGATGTACCAATGAACTAATGTTTATTTGTGAGTGAAACAAGCCACGGCAGAACAAAAACCCTTTGATGGTCATGATACAAATTACAGGTATCGATGATACTGCACTATAATTTCATGCGAAGTGTATAAACTGTATCTGTACCTACGCGAGCATACAAATACTCGTACTTAAAGTAAGGAGATTACTTCAGCATAAGCTGGAATCGGTCCTTGAAAATGGATAATGAGCACTCATCCGACCAATGAGCGGTGAGGCCCTCACAGTTGGTTCTGTATTCAATTTTGCTTTGACCACTAGGCTGTTCGCACCTGTGTGATGAGCGTTCTTCAAGCTATTTGATTCTTTTTCTCATGCTTGATGATGATGGAATGGAAACAGGAAATTGGTGTCTGGTGGGGCAGGGCAGGCTCTGCAACTACTACGTGGCTAAGACAGATGTAGACCTGTATTACCTCTTTGCATTGTGTCGGGAGCATGTCTATACGCAGGCATCCCCTTGTGCCGAGTGTCAATGCAGTGGTAGCCATATGCTCTGAAGAGGAAGAAGTATGCTAGGCCTTCGTTTGGGTCTGAGTGGGCAATGCCCAAGAAGACAATGGCGAGTTGCTGATTCTCCAAAGGAAGATTGTCTGCCGCATCCCCCCCCCCCCCCTCCATAAAGTTTACGCCATGGGATCGGTCCCCAGGGAGTACACCATGGGGGTCAGAAGAGCATAGATCAACATTATAGTCTTTTTCAGGTTTTGGTGGTGTGCTGGGGACCCTGAGTGTTTGGTTTGTAGCTCCCCTTAGGAGGATGAAGTCTTTAATTGTGATCATGTCGACTGTTGACGACGAGTTTGACATAAAGAAGGCCTGGCTCTCAGTCTATTTCTAGAATGATGGAGCTGTTACGGCCTACTTCACCCTTCCTTCGTGATCGTTGGATGGTGGCTCTCCCCTCCTGCAATGACTTGCTCCTGAAAGAGGGGTGGCACCGTTCGATCTTCTATTACAGGGCTGCGCTCTCTAGTAGGTGGAGAATGTTGGGCTAAGGGCTTTTTTTCTTGTGTCCACAAACATGAGGCTGTTGGCCAATCACCCTAACCTATGGTGCCGGGTGAACGATGTGCCTCGTCAAGCGCCACTGGGTCTCGTGCCAGGAGTTTGCTTCCCATGGCCCAGGCCTTTAGCTGCCCCAAATTACGTGCCTGGTTCTGTCCTGGGAGCAAAACGGATGTATATTGGTTGGAGGGGGGGTTGAGCTGAGACTTCGTAATGTGTTGCCTCACTTTCGTCTGCCATGCTCGGGCAGGATATCACCAGGACTTTGGACTACTGTCCAAAGCCCATAACAGAGGCTGTCTACCCTGAGTCAGAGAGTTGACTTTTGGAGTCCTTGCACTCATTTGTTTGTGCAATGTCTTGGGGAACAACGGTAGTTTCACCTTCGGGAGGACTTTGCTCATCGATTGGTATATTGGTGCCCCTCAAGGATCGAAGCCCTCGTTGTTGCCGTGGCCCGTGGCCAGATCTTGATGATTACATTCTGGACCAGGTGGATGCTCTGATCTGTGGATCTGAGAATTCGCTTCATCTGAGCAGGTCAAACAAGATCTTGCCTCTTTAGACAACGGAGGTGTTATATATCTGAGAAGGGCACGATTGCGCCTCTGCAGGTAGACCCATCAGTTACCGCTCTGATAGGGTGGCTCCCGCTGGAGAGATTCAAGGCTGACGCTTCGGCCTTGGCTTCTCTCCATGCTGTCTCCTTGCTCAACCAGAGGTCGGATCCAGTGACGTACTTCCTAAGGTCGTTGGGGTTGTCTACCTTGGAGGTCTTAGAAAAGTACAAGAGCTTTGTACTGTCTCGAGGGAAGGCCATCACCTACCTGGCTCACCAGATAGCTAATCTGTGGGGCAACTGGGTTTTGAAGAGACAAAACGCTGTAGTTTCTCCCTTTACAGATTGGACTGAGGTGCAACGGCTCTGCTCCTGGAGAGTTGTGTGTAGGCAGCGGTGGATTCGTGGAGGACCGCTTCACAGGACTCCCTGATTGGGATGTTGCCTCCTAGGGCTCCGGTCCTTCAAAGGGAACAGCAGCCAAATCTTAGGGTTCAGCCAGTCCTCTGGGTTTGTGATTGAGGAAAGACCCTGTCCCTGTATAAGACAATGTGCCATTTCACCCACGGTCTCTTCTTGTAAAGATCCTATGCGTGCACAGCCTTTTCGACTAACACATCCTGATCCTTTGAGGATGGGTGTTGGTGGGAAGAGGGGAGAGAGAGGGAAACGCTGAGATGAGTGTTCCCCACTCCCACTGCTGAGAGTAGTGTGTAGTTCGTCTCATCACTGGGTAACGTTGTTGTGGTTTGTGGACTCCGGCCAGACATAGCACTCAGAATGTCTGATTTGGGAGGGATGCCGGTCACACTCCAGCTGCACTATTTTAAAATGCAACGAATGGGGAGGGGAATGTTTCCTATCTCAGGATTGCTTACCATGGCTGCTGGAGCTGGCTCTTCTCTTTCTTCCTTCAGCAGCTCTTCTACAAACAAAGGCTGCAAGATTTTCCGACGTTAGTGACCGTCTAGTTCCAAATGGGTGCCTTCGGATGTATTACTTCCAGTGCTATTGCAACATCTTGGGCTTCTGGGCAGTAACTTCGTCAGACTCAGGCTTGGTAAGGGAGGAACACAAGAGAGAGTAGGGTTGAGCGAAGCCAACCATTCGGATGCTCGTCTCCTCTTGTGTAACTTCTGGGACTATTGAGTTCACAGATAACGTTGAAGGGAGGAGCTGGGGGAGGAGTGCCCCTCCTACACTTCAGGTGTCAGGACAGTAGTCAGACTAGTTACTTTGGTGGATTGGAGCACAAAATGACTCCTATCTCCTCAACAAATTGCCCTGTAATGACGTTTAGGAGGACTGAGGGTTGTATATTCCGTTGCACCGTAGGATTTCAATTCAATTTGCACAGCTGCCAGTGAATTCTTGGATTCAGCAGAGATCAGTACGATCACCTTTTCAGCCGCTACATTCCTAGTGGAAGGAACGTATGTGGTGGCCAACTGACAGGAGAATGCAGTGTTCTTTGGGTGGTCTTAGCATCACCAGATCATGATTGGTATCACGACTTCGCGAAGGCTTTGATTTTCTACAGATGTGTATCCTTCTTGACTGAAATTTTCCTGTATCCCGCTTGCGTATACCAGATCTAGAGGTTGCATTCACAGATGCCAATGGACATTTCTGGAACAATAATGTTGTATTCAGTTTGTCAACGTTCTGCCCCTTAGTGGAGCATTTGACAAAGCTTGAATCACTCTCAAACTTAGCAGGACGCTCATGTCCCCAAAATGGCATCAAGTAGAAAATACCCGCACCTTCTACTGTTCCAATGATTCAGAGAGATATGCTCCTCTACCCGACCAATTGGGCCTACCATATGGTAAGATATTCAACAGATCGGTGGAATTCCTTTGGGTTCTCGGGGAGAAGTCTTGGACATCTCATCACAGTGGGAAGTGATACACATTTTGTGCTAATCAGATGTCTGAATGCAGGGATGTACCACCTCTGTATAACAAGCCATTGATTCTTCTTAAAGTGTGTGGCATCGTAGAAGACAGATGTCTTCTTGGAGGATCTTTTCAGTTTTGATGCAAGCTGTTACCTTCCATGGAGGGGCAAGTCCATTTAGAGCCAGCCATGAATGGCTATTTAGAATAGGGTTTCTTGCTCAAAGTCAGCAATGGAGGCCTATTGCCTGGCCTAAACCAGGTCTTTAATAATTGAGATTTTGTTATTAATAGAGCGATCCTCATTTGTATGTAGCTTGGACTGGATTGTTTTTTCAAAGGAAAACTACCACCCAGGTATGCAACCAAGGTCCTCTGTTCCTTTAAAAGGGCCCTGTTTGGATTGTTGAAGTTGACTACGGACAAGAACCTTACCCTAAAAATTGTGTCCTTTATGCGGGTATCGGCGGAATGAGTTGTCGGGGAGCATAGTCTCCCTTTATGTTCCCTATTTCGGGAAATGAAGGCAAGTTGCGTCCTCCTTCATACCTGGTATCACAGTTCAGAAACATGAGTCAGTCAATGCATGATTCCTGATATCGCCTTTATCCTGATCGTGAACCGTAAAGAAGTAATCAATGATTTGATTTGGTTACTCTTGTGCTTTGTGACCACACTTACAACACCACTCGTCAGTGCTGGGAAGATGAAAAAAAGAGGAACAAAGAACACTTTTTGTCTAGCTAAGGGTGGTCATTGACCAGACCATTTTGTCACCCTCTCCTTCCTCAGAAATAACTCAAGTCAAAGCTCACAAAGTCAGAGGTTTAAGCACAATTTCAACTTTCAAATAAAAATCAATCTGTGGAACAGCTATTAAAGCAGAAGTATAAAATATCAGAGTATGTTTACTGCCCATTACCTGCGTGATGTGACACAGGCACAGGCCACAGATCTCTTGACAATTACTTGAGGCCCTGTTGTAGTTGCAAAGTGGGTGTAGAGCTATCTTGGCTCCTCTCACAGAACCATTAACATCAGATCAATGACAGGAGTCGTGTATGAATCTGGGACAGAAGGAAAGATCGACTGGCCTTTTTCTTTTCCTTTCGATCCTCCTTTGCTCGAGGTACAGCATGAAAAACCTTGGCAACTGGACTTTGCAGGTAATATATGTACTGTGTATATGTATTTATGTACTGTATATGCCAGCTCAGAACAAACATTGGTTCCAGGGCAGCGGACCGCTGGTATTGTTAAGCCATTCGGTGTTAGGATCCTGAACTCTTTCCGCATCTCAATGCTTGAGTTTTGAGTTTCCCGTGATAAGTTTCCAGCCAGTTGGAATGAGGACTTCCCACTGCCTAAGGATTGGTCTCCTATGTTTTTATCTGTGTAGGAACAAATGACAAATTTGGAAGCAGTTTGTATTTTTACTAAATATAAAAACCTGAGACCTTTAAGTTACACGGCCTGCCTCAACCTAGGCTAAAGGTCAAAGTGAGGGTTGCTCTGCCTGTCAGCACCCGGCAACCATCTATGTATACCTTGTTAAAAGTTTAACAGCCATTTGTTCCGTAACCGAAATACAAACCACGCTATTTACAAAGGGTTATTACTTTTAGCGTAGCTGAAATGGCGAGCCATTAGAATTTAACGAGGGTGTATTACCCCCGCGCTAGTTAGCGGGGGGGTAGGGGAGTGGTAGCTAGCTACCCCTCCTCCCCCTCACACACAGGTGAATACTCACTTTCACTTTTGGCTCGGACTGTGACAGACGTCTCTGTCTTGGTCCTCGCTTGGCAGCCATTGTCTGTTTTGTCTTTACTTAATCGCTTACTTTTCTTTTACTCAATATATATGTAAACATGTTTTCATGTTTGTATATATATTTGAGTATAGAAATAAGTAAGTTTCCTTTTCAGATGTGTGTGTGTAGTGTACGATATCTACGTGGAGGCCTCGGCAGTTAGGCCACCACGGCCTAATTTTATGGGTTGCGATCGAGTTTGACTTCGGTCTTTCTCTCTCTCTCTCTCTTGAGGTCGTTCACCCTTTTACTATGTTTTACTACGCCCTTGTAGCTTCCTTCCCGTGTGGGTGGGGTTGCTACGCCATACATTTTGTTTCAATTAGTTTATGAATCTAATTGTAGTTGTTAATTTTTCAGCTTGTAGAACGATTCCTTTCGGGGTTTTCGTTTTTTTCTTTAGTGTTCATTCATTTTTAAATTACATAATTACATAGTTACATAATTATAATTGTTATAATTCTGTTTTGGTTACAGCTCTCCTTCCGCGAGTGTAAGTGGTTGTGAGGGCACGTGCCTGTTGTGTAATTCTTGTTCCTTTTCCTCGGGATTCCTCTTCGGAGCCTTCCCGGGGGAATGAATGTGTACTAATATTATTTGTTTTTATTTTTTTACAGTTACCGATCTAGTTCGTTTCTGTAATATAGCAACGGTGTGAGCTGTCTGGTTGAGTCCTGGGGATTCGGCTGTTGCTGCCTCCCCCCTTGTATTGTCGTCAGGGGCGTGTCTCCTTCTACTGGTAGTACTCCCGTGTCGACGGACAGCTCTCCAGTTCATTTTAGAACAGTCAGGAGGCTTGCCTCCTTGGGCGGATAACTTTCCTTCCGAGGGAAGTTTTTTCCTGTCCAGGCTTGAGCTTTTCCTCTTTTGGGGGGTTCTTCTCTTGCCTTTTTTTCGTGCGACTATGCTCTTGGTGCTGAGCGGTCGCACCTGCAGTTTCGCTCAAGGGGCTGGGCAACTGCAGGAGCTCCTCTTCGGAGGATTGCCCCTTTTAGGTCACTGGCTGACCAGTCTCTTCCACGAAGTGTTTCTCTTTCGTTCGCGAGAGAGTACACTCATAGAGACTCCTCTTCGGAGGTTTCTTCTGTTGCTGTTGCTGTTGGCCTCCCTCGCCGTAAGGCCCTCCGTCCGCCTCGTCGTAAGGGCCTCTCATCTCCCTATAAGGGTGCTTGAGGCGCCTTTTTGAATCTCCGTTTGCAGCCTACAACTTTTTTTTCTCGATCTTCCGTCTTGGTGCAGATGGACAGCAGTCTAATCTCGTCTTCCGACGGGCAACGGTCTTCCCGACGGACAACGGTCTTCCCGACGGACAACGGTCTTCCCGACGGACAGCGGTCTTCCGACGGACATCAGTCTCCCGGCGGACAACGATCCCTTCGGGGCTAAGGGTTGCCCCCACGGGGGTTCTTCCCTTGCGTGTCAGGGTTTCCCTGCGCGCCCTTCTGTTCGTCAGCGCTCTCCTGTTCGTCAGCGCTTTCAAGATGATCTTCCCTGCGGTTCCTGTTACGTGCCCTGTGCGCCCACGTTCGCCCTCGCGATCTAGAACTTCGGTTCAGGTCGGGGTCAAGGACTCTTCTTCTTTGCACAGGCTTCCACGCGTAGCCTTCTGCTCGTCAGCGATCATCAGCTCGTCAGCGATCATCAGCTCGTCAGCGATCATCAGCTCGCCAGCGATCGTCAGCTCGTCAGCGATCATCAGCTCGCCAGCGATCTCCGGATCGCCCACGTGTGTTACAGCTGGCACGCCAACGTTCTCCAACACTTCTGAAGGAACATGGTTCGCCAGCTACTAGCTCAACTGCGGATGCTGATCGCCATCGCGCGACCCTCAACTGCAGATGCTGATCGCCATCGCGCGACCCTCAACTGCGGATGCTGATCGCCATCGCGCGACCCTCAACTGCAGATGCTGATCGCCATCGCGCGACCCTCAACTGCGGATGCTGATCGCCATTGCGCGACCCTCAACTGCGGATGCTGATCGCCATCGCGCGACCCTCAACTGCGGATGCTGATCGCCATCGCGCGACCCTCAACTGCGGATGCTGATCGCCATCGCGCGACCCTCAACTGCGGATGCTGATCGCCATCGCGCGACCCTCAACTGCGGATGCTGATCGTTATCGCACAACCCTGAATGATCGCCCTCTTGCGGATGCTGATCACCATCGCACCCTTTCACGCGATTATTCACCTGCGCATGCTGCTCGCCATCGCACAACCCTGAACGATTGCCCGCTTACGCATGCTGCTCCTCATCGCACAACCCTGAACGATCGCCCTCTTGCGGATGCTGATCACCATCGCACCCTTTCACGCGATCATTCACCTGCGCATGCTGCTCGCCATCGCACAACCCTGAACGATTGCCCGCTTACGCATGCTGCTCCTCATCGCACCACCCTGAACGATCGCCCTCTTGCGGATGCTGATCACCATCGCACCCTTTCACGCGATCATTCACCTGCGCATGCTGCTCGCCATCGCACAACCCTGAACGATTGCCCGCTTACGCATGCTGCTCCTCATCGCACAACCCTGAACGATCGCCCTCTTGCGGATGCTGATCACCATCGCACCCTTTCACGCGATCATTCACCTGCGCATGCTGCTCGCCATCGCACAACCCTGAACGATTGCCCGCTTACGCATGCTGCTCCTCATCGCACAACCCTGAACGATCGCCCTCTTGCGGATGCTGATCACCATCGCACCCTATCACGCGATCATTCACCTACACATGCTGCTCGCCATCGCTTACCGCCAGCGATCTTCTTCACCTACGCGGCAGCACGATCCCTCGCCGTCACGCCCATTCGCCTGCGCGCCCGCGCGATCGCTCGCCTGCGCGCCCGCGCGATCGCTCGCCTGCGCGCCCGCGCGATCGCTCGCCTGCGCGCCCTCGCGACCGCTCGCCTGCGCGCCCGCGCGACCACTCGCCTGTGCGCCCGCGCGACCATTCGCCTTTGCGCGACTGTTCGCCCTCGCGCGACCATAGTTCGCGGCGAATTCCACAGCCGGTGGTAGCAGCAGGGACGCGTGCTCCTAGGCGGCACTCGGGATCACCTCCATCCAAGCACAGGTTGGTAGTGCAGGACGAAGACAGGTCAGTACAGCATTCTTCCCACCTTTTCAGGCAGGAACCGTCGTGTCCTCTCCAAAGGATCGCCCGATCCCTTTCACCTTAGCGAGGATTTCGGACTCTGTGTCCTTGGAGCAGCAGACATGGTTTGATCCGCTGGCACGGGCGTTAATGAGGTTTATGAAACCAGCACTCACCGGCCAGGGTAACAAACCAGCGGCTGTCTCTCCTACGCTGAAGAGAAAGAGAGGAGTGGACTTCGTGGTGACTTCCCCCAGGGCGAAGTTGGTTCCCAAGAGGTCGGTCTCGAGGGTCCCCTCTCCTGCACGAGTACTCTCTCCTTCTCCCGCCCTGGAAGGATTTTTGGCGGGGGGGCTTTCCGTTGAAGATTTCTCCATCGGACAAGGGGTGACTGCTTACCTCTTCCTCTGGGAGCTTACCAGGTTCTTTCCCTCCTCGGTTACGGCCCGAGGTTTGGTTCAAGGAAGCTACAGGAAGATCAAGGGTACTTTCCTCCTCTCGAGCTCAGGCACCTTGGCCTTTCGTCGTTAAGTATCTACTTGCGGACAAGCTCGATGTTGTACCATCTGGACGCGCTGACTGAAGGCTTCATTCGGGTGTCTCATCTGTGGAGGTCAACAACCTCAGACACCCTTCCATCCTTGAGAAGAGTTTTGTCTTTGCCCAAGGACAGAGACTTAGACGTCTGCTGTGCGGAGTAAATCGACTTCCGGTTTCACTCCTCCAAGGCGCTTTCTTCCAGACTCTGCAGGGCTCCAGCTCCCTTTTCTTTCAACCACGTCGGCCTAAGTTATCGGCTACGACAACTGGGACAAGGTGTCCAATTGCAGTTTCCTCCTGTCAGGAACAGATGGCACGGGAGACTCCCCCGGGGGGGCATAGTCCTAAAAGGAGTTCACGAACTCTAGGATTGCAGGTTTTTTCGCTGGGAGGATGCTTAAGGTTACTCATCCGAATGACAGCTTCCCTATGCCCATTCCCGCACAATCTCTGTGAGTAGCCAAGGATATCGCGCCTGCCGTCTCTGTCAGCGAATTCAGTGTCTCTGAACCTCTATGCCATAGCATCAGCAGAGTTGCCCGGTTGGGCAGAATGATCCATACCTTAGGCGAAGGTCTTCCTTAGGATCATCGACGGCTTCACCCCCGGCCCCCTCAGTCGATCCTTTCTTGTAAGGAAGGATCTGAGAGGGGATGTCCATAGTCGACCTCTCAGCCCTGATCAAGTTTGTCGAACAAACTTCGGCCAGCGTAGACCAGCAGAATCGATCAGACTGGTAACGAGGCGACAGGACTCCTTTAACCCTGGATCGGAAGGACGGGTACTTTCAGTTTCCATTCCATCCATCTTCCAGGGTGCTCGTCGAATTCAGCCTAAACTGCAAGTATTCCTGCTTATGATGCAGTGTGGCTATCCCGCCGTGGCATAGCAGGTTTGTTTCCCCAGAGAACTCTCCCTGCCTTCCTCTTGGCCGCTCAGGTGCAGACTTCCGCCTCCTCTGCTGTTTGGAGGGCTGGTCAACTCCGGTAGGCTCGGGTTTCGACCTTCTTCAGCGCCGGGAAAAGCTTCCGAATGCTGACCATGAGTGTGGGCTCATGGTATTTTGCTTGGAGCCTTCTCTTCCTCTGCCTCAACATCTGGAGTATCTGGCCATGATATTGAGTCAACCGCCTTACCACGTTGGAAACCCCGCTTCTCGTCCGTCCAGCGAGGTTAAGCAACGTCGGTACTTGGATGGGTGACCACCTGGGGACGCCAGATTCTGTTACCACATCCTCCGAGCCTTCCTTTCGGTTCACCGTGGCAAGACTGAGGAGAGTCGCAGTACCTGTTCTCAGTCAAGCAGAGTTTTCAGCCCTACCTTGGAACGTTTCCTAGTTCTTCTTTCCTCATTGACCCGTTTATAGTCCGAACGGTCGCCTCAGGATAAGTTCCATGTGGGGCGATCCAAGTTCCGGTGGCTTCAGGCAATGTTTAACCGGACTCCCTGGCCCTATGGGACCAGCGGAACTATTAAACCTACAATGGGTGTTGACCTATGGAGCCTCTTGATGGTAGTGGATATTCTCGTCCTTTCCCCACATTCTTGATGCGGTTCTCGGACTCGTCAAAGGAAAGGGGGGGGGGGGGGGCATGTTCCGGTCCAGGCCTATGGTCAAGACCTGAAGGATACCTCTCCATCATTCAGGCAGGCTTAAGGGCCTTAGTCTGGCCCCTCTTCAGATCCTACCGCTCCTGCCAAGTCGCCCCGTTGCGTGTCGACTTCATGCTAACCAGCAGGGGACGCATTTTCACACCTTCACATCTTGCAGTAGAGATATCGGGATGATTGAGATTCTCTCAATTCCACCATCGGCTCTCTCATTCCAGGCAGGGGAATGTTTCTCTCAGACTATCCGAGCAGAGCCTCATAGAGAGAGTGTACCTAGGGGTCTTTGACCTTGGGTAACCAGCAAGTGCTGGTCTGGGGGACCTGATCGCGACAGCTTGGAACCTCAAGCTTCTGCTAGTTTTCCCCCCAGTCTCAGACCCCGAGACTCTGGCAAGATGCATTCCGGTGATGGTGGGACAACTTCGACGCCTGCGTCTTCCCTCCTTTTTGTCTGCGGACAATGGGTCTCAACAAAACCAGGTTGTCTGTCAACCTTTCAATGGGAGAGCTCCACTGGGACTATGTGCAGAACGGTTTCTGGACCCTCTGCTTCCCCTGACGGAACTCCCGGGAGAGCTTCTCCCACGGCGCAGACTACTCAAGCAACCACACTGCGACATCTCTCCCGAACCGGGGCGTCGCTTCGGCTTCATGCCTGGAGACACTACGCTTCCTCCTCTAGAAGAGACAACCCGCTACAGTCGCAGTACGGAGGTCGCGTCATCTGCGATAGTCATCCACAGGGGTCTCCCAGGCAAAGTGAAGAGTCTAAGGTGGTTGGTGCCGTGGGAGATATACTTCTTCCCGTGAGGCCTCTTCTCCAGCAATAACGGTCTTATTGCCTTTCGGCGGGAGGAAACTCCTTTCCGCTCTTGGCAATGAAGCCTGTCGCTCAGCCTTTCCCTGACCTTCAGGCTTAAAGGAATAACTTTTTCCTGCCCGCTGGATCTATCCTCGCTCATGCGAAGCTACGATCGTCCCTGCCCTAGTCGGAGGAAGACCTCCAACTTGGAGCATGGCTCGGACTTTTAGTCCTTTAAGAGATCTTCTCAAGACCCTTTTACGACAGGCCTCGGATTGTATTCCGCCCTGGGTCTTCTGCTCACTCTGGCCACGGCCAGTGTGTAAGCAATCTTCTTGGTCTCTTACTACTCCCCCCCTTTCTAAGGAAGAGGGGAAGGCAACATTCAGGCTCGCTCCTGAGTTGTTGGCTAGACTCAGAATCTGTGGGTCCCGACCCTTCGGTCCGATTCATTCAAGATTTTGAGTCTCCATTCTGTGTCTGATGTCCCAAGACCTTCTCTTTCTTGCCAGTACAGGAATCGAGAGGTTAGCGCTGGGAACAGCTGCAGTTTGGCCTCAGTTGCAGCCGATTTGGGAACACAAGGAGGACATGGGGGGAGAGTCACCAGTATACCTCTTCAGCCCGGACTCAAGGACATTCATCTCGACCTGTCTTCAGACCCTCCCCCGTCACGTCGCCCTACAGCACGATGTTGGATACATCGCAACGTCCCTCGCCTTCGAGTAATACTACTCTGTGACGCAGGTGCTACAAGCTGGAGTCTGGAAGCGTCTGATGACCTTCGCAGCCCGCTTCCTGCAGGGCGTGACCCACAGGAGTCTCGATACGTTTTCTATCGCTCTGTGGTGGCTACACAACAGCTGGTCTAACCTCAGGCTCCTTTTTGGACAGGTAGCAGAAGGTTGAGGGCATTGTTATCAGGTTTTAGTCTGCATGAACGAAAGAAGTATGTCTGGCCCTTACTCCTTTCTTCATCATCCCCTCTACGGGGAAGCAGCATCCTGGTCTCTGCATAGCTGACCTCGAACCTCTGCAGGTAAACCATGCTTCCTTGTGTTCCGAGTATTGAGTCAATACTGTCGCGTCCCCCATACCCTGACGAGGTGGTATTGGGAACGTCTTAACCCAGAGTTCCTTCTGGAACTCCAGGTCAACTGCCTAAGACGGGTCACACTTCTTCCTTCACACACAAGCTTACGTAGGCCACATGGTTCCTTGCGGTGCAAGGAACTTGTGAGGTGCAGGGACTCCTTTTCTCGAGTGCGACTCACTCGGATTCTGAGTCCCCGGGTAAAGCCAAAGCCAGTATGGCTGGGGACTTTCCACCCTTCCTAAGGGATAAGTCACCCTTTGTAAATAGCGTGGTTTGTATTTCGGTTACGGAACAAATGACAAATTCGAAGATAATTTGTATTTTTCCTAACCATACAAACCTTAGCTATTTACACATATTTGCCCGCCAGCCCTGTCCCCCAAGACAAGTCCTACCTCTAATTGAAAGTGAGTATTCACCTGTGTGTGAGGGGGAGGAGGGGTAGCTAGCTACCACTCCCCTACCCCCCCGCTAACTAGCGCGGGGGTAATACACCCTCGTTAAATTCTAATGGCTCGCCATTTCAGCTACGCTAAAAGTAATAACCCTTTGTAAATAGCTAAGGTTTGTATGGTTAGGAAAAATACAAATTATCTTCGAATTTGTCATTTCAGATTCGCCGATGTTAGATAGTACTCATATTAAATGTCTCGGTTTTTTATAGTTATTCTACAAGTATTTTATTATTATTTAATGATTAAATTATCTACTCGGAAGGTAGAATTTTGCGTAAATTTACAAATCACCCTTTTTCAGAGTTCCAAATGGCCACAGCAGCAGCCAAGGCAACTAATGGGCCAGTGACACTTCAGGATAACCGTTATATTCCCTTGAATTCAATCTCCGACACCTTGCAACTTTCGTATTCTGTGAGTCTTTCATAATGTTTATTACAGTGCCATTGTTTTGTTTAAAATAATTTTCACAATTATCAGAAACCTAAGAGCTTTATAGAAAATTCATTAATTATTATTTTTTTCCTCAATTTTGATTTGTCACCTGTGTTTCAAGTTATTTTTATTTTTGCCATTATTTGTTTACAGAAAAGTAAATAGATGACTATTTCATTATCAAAGAGTGAAAATTGTTTGTAAAAATACATTTGTTCCGTAACCGAAATATAAACCACGCTATTTACATTTGGTTTACCTTTTAGCACAGCTGAAATGGCAAGCCATTAGAATTTAACGAGGGTGTATTACCCCCGCGCTAGTTAGCGGGGGGGGGGGGGGGGGGGGTAGGGGAGTGGTAGCTAGCTACCCCTCCCCCCCTCACAGACAGGTGAATGCTCACTTTCACTTTTGGCTCGGACTGGGACAGATGTCTCTGTCTTTGTCCTCGCTTAGCAGCCATTGTTTGTTTTGTTTTTACTTAATCGCTTACTTTTCTTTTACTACAATATATATGTAAACATGTTTTCATGTTTGTATATATATTTGAGTATAGAAATCAGTAAGTTTCCTTTTCAGAGTTGTGTGTGTAGTGTACGATATCTCAGTGGAGTCCTCGGCAGCTAGGCCACCACGGCGTAATTTTATGGGTTGCGCTCGAGTTTGTCTTCGGTCTTTCTCTCTCTCTCTCTCTTGAGGTCGTTCACCCTTTTACTACGTTTTACTACGCCCTTGTAGCTTCCTTCCCGTGTGGGGGGGTTGCTACGCCGTACGTTTTGTCTCAATTAGTTTATGAATCTAATTGTAGTTGTTTTTTTCAGCTTGTAGAACGATTCCTTTCAGGGTTTTCGTTCTTTCTTTAGTGTTCATTCATTTTTAAATTACATAATTACATAGTTTCATAATTATAATTGTTATAATTCTGTTTTGGTTACAGCTCTCCTTCTGTGAGTGTAAGTGGTTGTGAGGGCAAGTGCCTGTTGTGTAATTCTTGTTTCCTTTCCCTCGGGATTCCTCTTCGGAGCCTTCCCGGAGGAATGAATGTGTACTAATGTTTTTTGTTTTTATTTTTTTACAGTTACCGATCTAGTTCGTTTCTGTAATATGGCTAGGGTGTGAGCTGTCTTGTGGAGGCCTGGGGATTCGGGTGTTGCTGCCTCCCCTTTGGATTTTTGTCAGGGGCATGTCTCCTTCTACTGGAAGTACTCCCGTGACGATTGACAGCTCTCCAGTTCATTTTAGAACTCAGGAGGCTTGCCTCCTCCTTGGGTGGGTAACTTTCGTTCCGAGGGAAGTTTTTCCTATCCAGGCTTGAGTTTTTCCCCTTTTGGGGGTTCTTCTCTTGCCTTTTTTTTGTGCGACTATGCTCTTGGTGCTGAGCGGTCACACCTGCAGTTTCGCTCAAGGGGCTGGGCAACTGCAGGAGCCCCTCTTCAGAGGATTGCTCCTTTTAGGTCACTGGCTGACCAGTCTCTTCTACGAAGTGTTTCTCTTTCGTTCGCGAGAGAGTACACTCATAGAGACTCCTCTTCGGAGGATTCTTCTGCTGCTGTTCCTGTTGGCCTCCTTCGCCGTAAGGCTCACCGTCCGCCTCGTCGCAAGGGCCTCTCATCTCCCTATAAGGGTGCTAAGAGGCGCCTTTTTGGATCTACGTTTGCAGCCTACAACTCCTTCATCCGCCCTGGTGCAGATGGACAGCAGTCTGACCTCGTCTTCCGACGGGCAACGGTCTTCCCGACGGACAACGGTCTTCCCGACGGACAACGGTCTTCCGGCGGACATCAGTCTCCCGGCGGACAGGTCACGGTCTTCCGGCCTGCTCCTGCTCAGTGTTAGCGCACAGGCGCTCTCCTGCTCATCAGAGCTTCCTGATCGCTAGTGCTCTCCTGTTCGCCAACGCTCTCCTGTTCGCCAACGCTCTCCTGTTCGTCAGCGCTCTCCTGTTCGTCAGCGCTCTCATGATGATCATCTCTGCTGTTCCTGTTGGTTCCTGTTACGCGCCCTGTGCGCCCACGTTCGCCCTCGCGATCCAGAACTTCGGTTCAGGTCTGGGTCAAGGACTCTTCTTCTATGCGCAGGCTTCCACGCGTTGCCTTCTGCTCGTCAGCGATCATCAGCTCGCCAGCGACCTTAGACGCGTCAACGTTCACCTGCTCGCCAGCGATCTCCTACGCGTCAACGATCGCCATCGATTTGCCACGCGTGTCAGTTCCCCTGACCACCATCAGTAGCGATCTAGCGCTCGCCTGCTGTGGACCACGATCTCCGGTAGCTGAGTCTTGCCGTAGATCTTCATCCTGCTCGCCAGCGCTCACCTTTTCTTCTGTCCTGTGCGCCAGCTTTCTTCAATCGCCAGCGCACATCTGCGCGCCCTTCTTTGCCGCGCACCAATGGGCGCCAACGGGTTTCTGACTGTCTAGGATCGCCTGATTAACAGCTGGCTTCAGCGCTCACCTTCCTGATGCACCTGCGCGCCTTCTGTTAGCGCGATGCGGTCTAACCATCACTAGTCTCTCTCACGTTGGCAATCGCCTATGCACCCGCGCGATTCTTCATCTGAAAACTTTTAAATCACTCATTCATCTGCTCGCTAGCGTTTTGTTAACGCATCACCGCTCGCCAACACGCCGACGCGCCATCGCTTGCCGGCGCGCCATCGCTTGCCAACGCTCCGTCTCTCCTGCGGGCTATCGCCTCGCCAGAACGCGCCATCGCTTGCCGACGCGCCATCGGTCTCCCGACCGCCTGTGCTCACCCGCGCGCCCACGTTCCTGCGGGACCGCACGCCCGCGTGCCTGCACGTCTACGCTCATGCGCGACCGCACACATGCTCTCCAATGTTCGCCCGCGCGCAAACCAACGGTATTCCATCGCGCGGACGGACGGTGTCCCGTCGCGCGAACCGACGGTGTTCCGTCGCGCGAACCGACGGTGTTCCGTCGCGCGAACCGACGGTGTTCCGTCGCGCGAACCGACGGTGTTCCGTCGCGCGAACCGACGGTGTTCCGTCGCGCGAACCGGCGCGGTTCCGGCGCGGTTCCGTCGCGCGGTTCCGGCGCGCGAACCGGCGCGGTTCCGTCGCGCGAACCGGCGCGGTTCCGTCGCGCGAATTGGCGCGGTTCCGACGCGCGAATAGGAGGAATCTTCAGGGAGGTCTGAGCAACACTCCTCTTTCCAGAACCTGGTTTAGCCCTTCCCCGTCATTCCCTGGAAGGATTTTTGGTGGGGGGCTTTCCGTTCGAGATTTCTCCATCGGCCAAGGGGTGACTGCTTACCCCTTCCTCTTCTCCACCTCTTGTAGGGGGCTTACCAGGTCCTTTCCCTCCTCGGTTACGGCCCGAGGTTTGGTTCAAGGAAGCTACGGGAAGGTCATGGGTACTTTCCTCCTCTCGGGCTCAGGCTCCTTGGCGTCTCGTTGTTAAGTATCTAACTTGCGGGCAAGCTCGATGTTGGACCATCTGGACGCGCTGACCGAGGGCTTCCTTTCGGGTGTCTCATCCGTGGATGTCGATAACCTCAGACACCCTTCCATCCTTGAGAAGAGTTTGTTTGTGCCCAAGGACAGAGACTTAGACAGCGGCTGGAAGTCTGGAAGTCGACTTCCGTTTTCACTCCTCCAAGGCGCTTTCTTCCAGACTCTGCAGGGCTCCAGCGCCTTTTTCTTTCAACCACGTCGGCCTAAGTTATTGGCTACGACAACTGAGACAAGGTGTCCAATTGCAGTTTCCTCTTGTCAAGAACAGATGGTACGGGAGGCTCCCCCGGGGACGGGGCATAGTCCTAAAGGGAGCGGCAGAGTTCGCGAACTCTAGGATTGGCACCCCCCCCCCTTGCAGGTTTCACGCTGGGAGGATGCTTAAGGTTACTCATCCAGATGACAGCTTCCCGATGCCCATTCCCGCACGATCTCTGTGATCAGCCAAGGATATCGCGCCTGCCGTCTCTGTCAGCGAATTCAGTGTCTCTGAACCTCTATGCCATAGGGTCGGCAAGAGTTGCCCGTTTGGGCAGAATGATTCATACCTTAGGAGAAGGTCCTCCGTAGGATCATCGACGGCTTTACCCCCGGCTTCTTCAGTCGATCCTTTCTTGTAAGGAAGTATCTGAGACAGGAGTTCCATAGTTGACCTCTCAGCCCTGATCAAGTTTGTCGAACAAACTTCGTCCAGTGTAGAACAGCAGAATCGATCAGACTGGTAACGAGGCGACAGAACTCCTTAAACCCTCGATCGGAAGGACGGGTTCTTTCAGTTTCCATTCCATCCATCTTCCAGGGAGCTCGTGGAATTCAGCCTAGACTGCAGGTATTCCTGCTTATGATGCAGTGTGGCGATCTCGCCGTGGCATCGCAGGTTTTTTCCCCAGAGAACTCTCCCTGCTTTCCTCATGGCCGCTCAGGTGCAGGCTTCTGCCTCCTTCGCTTTTTGGAGGGCTGGTCAACTCCGGTGGGCTCGGGTTTGACCTTCTTCAGCGCTGGGACAAGCTTCCGGATGCTTACCATGAGTATGGGTTCATGGCATTTTGCTAGGAGCCTTCTCTTCTTTTGCCTCAACATCTCGAGTATCTGGCCATGATATTGAGTCAACGGCCTTACCACGTTGGAAACCCCGCTTCTCGTCCGTCCAGCGAGGTTAAGCAACGTCGGTTCTGGTCTGTACTTGGATGGGTGACCACCTGGGGACGCCAGATTCTGTTGCCACTTCCTCCGAGCCTTCCCTTCAGTTGAGTGTGGCAAGGCTGAGGAGAGTCGCAGTACCTGTTCTCAGTCAAGCAGAGCTTTCACCCCTACCTTGGAATGTTTCCTAGATTCTCCTTTCCTCATTGACCCATCTATAGTTCCAAACGGTCGCATCAGGATAAGTTCCATGTGGGGCGGTCCAAGTTCCGGTGGTTTCAGGCAACGATTAACCGGACTTCCTGGCCCCTATGGGACCAGCGGAACTATTAGACCTGCAATGGGTGTTGACCTATGGAACCTCTTGATGGGAGTGGATATTCTTGTCCTTTCCCCACATTCTTGATGCTGTTCTCGGACTCGTCAAAGAAAAGGGGGGTGGGGGGGGCATGTTCCGGTCCAGGCCTATGGTCAGGACCAGAAGGATACCTCTCCATCATTCAGGCTGGCTTAGGGGCCTTAGTCTGGCCCCTCTACAGATCCTACAGCTCCTGCCGAGTCGCTCCGTGCGCGGTGACTTCATGATTCTGGCGTGTTCTAACCAGCAGGGGACGCATTTTCACACCTTCACATCTTGCAGTAGAGATACCGAGATGATTGAGATACTCTCAATACCACCATCGGCTCTCTCATTCCAGGCAGAGGAATGTTCTCTCCGACTATCCGAGCAGAGCCTCGTAGAGAGAGTGTACCTGGGGGTCTTTGGCCTTGAGTAACCAGCAAGGCCTGGTCTGGGGGACTGATCGCGACAGCTTGGAACCTCAATCTTCCGCTGTTTTTCCCCCCAGTCTCAGACCCCGAGACTCTGGCAAGATGCATTCCGGTGATGGTGGGACAACTTCGACACCTGCGTCTTCCCTCCTTTTTGTCTGTGGACAATGGGTCTCAACAAGACCAGGTTGTCTGTCAACCTTTCAATGGGAGAGCTCCACTGGGACTATGCGCAGAACGGTTTCCGGACCCTCTGCTTCCCCTGACGGAACTCCCGGGAGAGCTTCTCCCACGGCACAGACTACTCAAACAACCACACTGCAACATCTTTCACGAACCGGGGCGTCGCTTCGGCTTCACGCCTGGAGACACTACGCCTCCTCCTCAAGAAGAGACAACCCGCTACAGTCGCGGGACGGAGGTCGCGTCATCTGCGATAGTCATCCGCAGGGGCCTTCCAGGCGAAGTGAAGAGTCTTCGGTGGTTGGTGCCGTGGGAGATATACCTCTTCCCTTGAGGCCTCTTCTCCAGCAATAACAGTCTTATTGCCTTTCGGCGGGAGGAAACTCCTTTCCACTCTCGGCAATGAAGCCTGTCGCTCAACCTTTCCCTGACCTTCAGGCTTAAAGGAATAACTTTTTCCTGCCCGCTGGATCTTTCCTCGCTCATGCGAAGCTACGATCGTCCCTACCCTAGTCGGAGTGAGACCTCCAACTTGGAGCATGGCTCGGACTTTTTAGTCCCTTAAGAGATCTTCTCAAGACCCTTTACAACAGGCCTCGGATTGTATTCCGTCTTGGGTCTCCTGCTCACTCTGGCCGCGGCCATTGTGTAAGCAATCTTCTTGGTCTCGTACGACTCCGCCCTTTCTAAGGAAGAGGGGAAGGCAACATTCAGGTTCGCTCCGGAGTTGTTGGCTAGACTCAGAATCTTGGGGTCCCGGCCCTTCGGTCCAATTCCTTCAAGATTTCGAGTCTCCATTCTGTATCTGATGTCCCAAAACCTTCTCTTTCTTGCCAGTAAAGGAATCGAGAGGTTAGCTTTGGGAACAGCTGCAGTTTGTCCTCAGTTGCAGCCGATTTGGGAGCACAAGGAGGACACGGGGGAGAGTCACCAGTATACCTCTTCAGCTCGGACTCAAGGACATTCATCTCGACCTGTCTTCAGACCCTCCCCCGTCACGTCGCCCTACAGCACGATGTTGGATACATCGCAACGTCCCTCGCCTTCGAGTAATACTACTCTGTGACGCAGGTGCTACAAGCTGGAGACTGGAAGCGTCTAATGACCTTCGCAGCCCGCTTCCTGCAGGGCGTGACCCACAGGAGTTTCGATACGTTTTCTATCGCTCTGTGGTGGCTACACAACAGCTGGTCTAACCTCAGGCTCCTTTTTGGACAGGTAGCAGAAGGTTGAGGGCATTGTTATCAGGTTTTAGTCTGCATGAACGAAAGAAGTATGTCTGGCCCGTATTTCTTTCTTCATCATCCCCTCTACGGGGAAGCAGCATCCTGGTCTCTGCATAGCTGACCTCGAACCTCTGCAGGTAAACCATGCTTCCTTGTGTTCCGAGTATTGAGTCAATACTGTCGCTTCCCCCATACCCTGACGAGGTGGTATTGGGAACGTCCTAACCCAGAGTTCCTTCTGGAACTCCAGGTCAACTGCCTAGGACGGGTCACACTTCTTCCTTCACACACAAGCTTATGTAGGCCACACGGTTCCTTGCGGAGCAAGGAACTTGTGAGGTGCAAGGACTCCTTTTCTCGAGTGCGACTCACTCGGATTCTGAGTCCCCGGGTAAAGCCAAAGCCAGTATGGCTGGGGACTTTCCACCCTACCTAAGGGGTAAGTCACCCAATGTAAATAGCGTGGTTTGTATTTCGGTTATGGAACAAATGACAAATTCGAAGATAATTTGTATTTATCCTAACCATACAAACCTTAGCTATTTACACATATTTGCCCGCCAGCCCTGTCCCCCAAGACAAGTCCTACCTCTAAGTGAAAGTGAGCCTTCACCTGTGTGTGTGAGGGGGGAGGGGTAGCTAGCTACCACTCCCCTACCCCCCCCCCCCCCCCCCCCCCCGCTAACTAGCACGGGGGTAATACATCCTCGTTAAATTCTAATGGCTCACCATTTCAGCTGCGCTAAAAGGTAAACCCAATGTAAATAGCTAAGGTTTGTATGGTTAGGAAAAATACAAATTATCTTCGAATTTGTCGTTTTGTTCCTGTACCAAATACAAACCTTTGACCTTCAATAGGATTATGATTTCTAGCAAATATAATACAATACTGCCTTTCACCCAAAGCTCTCTTACTGGCATAAATATTGACGATCCCTGCAAGGATCTGGACCTTGGTGTTTTGACTGCGGCTAGATCGCAGAAGTCTCCCATCCCGCCGGGGTAGGAGTGTGGTGGAATGACGCCCATGGACGTGTCCCTTGATGCGATTGTTAACGAATCTTCGTTGCTCCTCGTCACCTGCTTCATCTTTTCCTTTGCCTTCATCCCCAGCTGAGAAGTGGCCTGCTGTCACGAAGAAGAGGAGATCGCCAAAGCACATGATGACCGATCTGAAGAAGTATCTGGAGATGTCTCTAGGTTCTTCAGTCTTGTTTCTTGGGAGGAGTATCTTTGTACCAAAACCGTTCCTCATAGAAACATTGCATAATAAGGTCCAAGGGCCAAGTCCCTTGCATCAAGTTGTAAGGCCTGCAAGGAATTTGCTATGGGTGCTACTGGTCAGGATGACTAGTTTTACTTTATTCTCTCTCCTTCCCAGACACTTCTGCTTCGGTATCTCCAAACACAGGAACTCCCAGGCAAACAAAGACAGCTGCCCCCAAGACCTTCGTCTGATGTTGATTTTGGTTTGGATGAGCTATGCACACCTCCACTCACATGCAAAGAAACTGGGTCGTCAGAGACGCGCATCGTTTTTAGAGGAGTTACCTTCACGAGTTGAGAAACAGCCACAAGCAGAGAAGGCACTTTAGAACCTGTAAGATGAACATCCGATGATCACCAAAGCATCAGAGGTCTCCAGAGAATCCACGATCTAAACCTTCATGAGCTGCTCCTCAATCACTGGGAAGTGATCATATTGTAAGTTCCCACATGCATGGATACCTTTCGTCGCTGGGAACATGCGATTCACACACACTCTTGTCTTCACAAGGACTCTCTTCTGAGCTTTCTATGAATGTTCCTAGGGTTGTGAGAAGTTCCAGTTCCGCTGACAAAGACTTGCTGGATCACAAACATGCACACGATCCATACTAGCTAGGTTGCCGCCACCACTTGCACCACATACACAATCACCACACTCGAAGTCAGCACGCTTCGATCATCTACCTCCCCTCGCACACGATCACTTTTATGCGCTATGAAATATTCTTGCTATAGAAATAAGGCAGGCTCTGGTTCTCCAGAGAGGAAACCCTTCATCTTCTGAAAATCGAGATTCCGTCGCAGCTATATCCCGTATCTCCTCTGAGCACTAAAAGTCCAAGCTTAAGGCCAGCACCAAGGTATTCCCTTTGATCTGAAATCGATATCTGTCATGAGATTCGTCTCAAGGACGGGATTGGTCAGTTTCATGGGACACCTCATGTACGGGAAAAGCTCTTTCAGGCAGGACTCTCCCTCAAATTGGCATGAGAAGAGACAGGTGACAACAAAAACAGACTCTTAACGCTTCCTGGAATGAAGGGAGTCTTCCTTTAGGATCGAAAGTTCACGTCAGAACCCTTCCAAGGGGAGTGTATCCAAGCAATTTAATTGCTCATTATGTAGCTCCCCCTTGGACCCCTCTGAGGTCAGGACACCTAGCATCTCCTCAACCTTGGGAAGCAAGAGAAAGAAGGGCACCAAGGCTGCAGAGACTTCTAAAAATTCAGCGATCTCTTCTTCCCCTTTGGAGTGCAAATCAGGTTTAGGCCTTGGTTCAGAGGGGTCTCACTCAAGAGGGAGGGAGGGATCTTCCAAGATATCTGTTAATCTTATTCCTCATGGGAGAGAAGCAGAATCTCAGGCGAGGGAAAGTTATCTTTCCCCTGATACAGTCTCCCTCCCAACAGAGACAGAGAACCTGGTGTCAGATTCAACCCTCTTCAGAGTTCTTTCACTCATCAGAGAGTTGAATAAATTTGTAGAAAGTCATGGAACAGTTCATGGGTGGGATGACTAAGATTGATCGTCGTGTCAGCTCCCTTCAAACCTCCAGACCTAGTAAATTCTGAGGACACCAGAGCTAAGAATTCACTTCAATCAATCAGGTCCTTTTCTCAACAGCGGAGGTTCTACTTTCCAGAAGAGGCCGTTCCATTGCCTCTTCCAGTAGATCCAGTAACAACAGCAGATAGATTGATGTAAGGGGCCACTTCTCTCTTGGCTGCCGGAATCTGTAGCCATGGAAACAGCAGTAATGTTGAGCCTGCAAGCCACCGGTTGAATCAATCACTGGTCGGGAGCCTTGGCATACTTCGCTTCATCCCAGGATTTGTTGGATCCTGAGAAGAAATTTACTGACGTGCTCTCAGGCAAAGGCAATGACTTCCTTTTTTCATTAGTTGGCCAACCAGTGTGGAAAGTGGGTTTTGAAGAGGAGAAATGTGGTAGCTTCATGTTTTTCCAACCAAGTGGGACAAGGAACTGCACTCATTCAAGAAACACCAATCCTGAACATATCGACTCTCTTCCTTGCAGAAGAGATCGAGAAGACTGTCAAAAAGTGGAAAAAGGAGAGTTATGACTCCCTTATCCACAGGGCAGTGATCTTTATGACTTTAATATCAACTGCTCTAAGAACATCTTTATCACAACCCAGTAAATCAACTTCAAAGAAACCGACGACCTTCTACCTCTAGGAAATCCGAAGATCAGGTTTCCTCTTTCATCCCCAACCAAGTTACGTCAGGAAGGGAGGTAGAGGTAAGAAAACAAGCATAGGTCATTGAGATTGGCGAACCACTACTCCAGCTGCTGAGAGTTGGGTGATATCTGTCAAGCCAATGGGCAATGTGGCTGCCATATAGCGCTGAGGGTTGGATGGTGAAAATCCTATGGGACAGATACCATCTTTTCATCAGCTCTCCCCCTCCTATCTCTCTCTCTGTTGGCGTTCCAGTTGTATCCGGAATCACCAAAAGCCCTCATCCTTGCGAACAAGTGAAGGTGATGAAGGAGAAAAATACACTAGAAGTTGTCTAAGATGTCTCATGGCTTCTACAGCCATCTCTTTCAGGTGGATAATTGATGGGTGGATGGAGACCTGTCATCGATATGTCCCCTGAAACTCCATTCAGGAGAGAGATGGCTAGTATGTTCTGTGCTGCTATCAGGAAGGACGACTTCATAATCTATTGACCTAAAGGACGTGTGTTTTCAAATACTTATCCAGCCTTCTGGCAGAAAGTATCTTTGCTTCATCTTCCAGGGAGTCAGGTACCACTTCAAAGTCTCACTCTGTTGACTATCAACTGCTCCCCAACTGTTCACGTGGGTGTTCACCCTAGTCTTATCTTGGGCCCATTCGAACGGGATTTGGATTCTGAATTACTGTTTCTCGATGACTGGCTGATCCCAACCCCTTTTAACTTGGCAAACCAGGCACACACTTGGGTATTAGAAAATGCAGTAGATCTGTCAGTGAGAAAACATTCTAAGAGGAATGATGTCCCTAGTGAACTTTCTCAGCTGTCAGGGGCATGTAGTAGGAACAGAGTGGTCCCGACTTCTGTGTGTGGCAGAAAGGCTTCTTGTTTGTTTGGGCTCCTCAATGATAGAATTGTTCGCAACCTGCCTGAATAAGAAGCTTTCATTGTTTTATTCATTAGTCCCAGATCTATCTGCCACTCTGGTAGATGCATTTCAATATCCATAGGACAACCTGGATGCTTACCCCTTTCCTCCTTTCTGCCTGACATGACAAAACTCAACAAAATGTTGACTATGAATGTCAATCTAACCCTGATGGTGCCAAAGTAGCCACAAGCTGTATGGTTTTCGGACTTGCTGATGCACCTAGACAAGGTCCCGGGGCAACTACCAATAGCCCAACCTTCTCTTCCAATTGCACATGCAGAGGTTCCATAACTCACTGACCCTGTCACTTCATGGGTGGAGACTAGTATCTCAAAAAAAAAGACATTTCATGAGGCATTGCACAAAGCATTTTGTGAGGCACTGCACAAGAGATGACTGGATATCTGTGGATCTTCTGCAGCTGTTTACTAGGGAAAATGGGTCATCATCTGCGATTGGTGTCGTAAACGGGGTGTTTCTCTGGTCAGAACCTCTGCAACTAATAAGCAATTTCTTTGTTTAACTCTACTAAGAGAAGCTCCTCTCTGTCCTAGTGGAGAAAGGCTACTGCTCAGCCTTGAGCCAGGTCTTCAGACAAGGCCTTGGACTTTTCCTCCTCTTAGGAACTGTCCATGCTAAGGAGGAGCAGTCAAGTCCTCCTAGAGAACTCAGACCCCCATCCTGGGATGTCATTAGAGGTCTTGCCTCATACACGCTCGCTGTACGCACCATTAAGGAGGGCATTGGACAGGTGTCTCACACTTGAGACTATGTTTTTGTTGGTTCTCCTCTTGGCAAAAAGGGTAGGGAAACTATGATATTTTGTATGAGCTTAGAAATTCTGAGGGATGAAAGAAAGTTTCAATAACCTTTGTGCCTGAATTCATGGCCAAGTCGTAAAACATCACAACACACGACCCGAGGTTTGAGTCTTTTTCATCTCCTCTCTTAAAGATGCAACTAGCAGTCAGAATAACCTACTTTTCTGTCCTGTGAAGGCACTAAGATGCTGTCTTAAGAGAACCCAGTGCTTCAGGCTAGAGAACAAAAGGTTATTCCTTAGCTTTGGTTGAGTGAAGAAGCCGATCTCCAACAAAACTATGTCATTCTGGCCTTCTGAAACCATTAAATACACTTAACCTTCCTCGGACAGAACCAGGAGCCGTCCTTTGAGAGTGCGAGCCCACAAAGTCAGAGGAATCGGCTCCACCCTTGCCTTCAGAAGAATCTGTTTGTAGCGCAAGTGCTGAAAGCAGTCTGGAAACCCCAGACAACATTCTCTATCCACTACATGCAGGAGTATACTGTACCCACAAAGCCTTGGACACAATCTCCTTGGGACCTGCGGTAGCTGCCTCAGCAGGGTGTGTAGTGTACCTAGCTCCATTACGGAACTAGAAGCATCTCGTCTAAGGGAGCGTTCATGGCATTAGTCCAAGAATGAAAGGTAAGCTTCACAATAGACCACCTTTTCTTTACATTGGTTTGTATTGAAGTATCTTCTCCATCCTTCTTCACGTGGGGAAGGATATAGAAATGAATGCATTCCCATCAATCTGATAAATGCTGTTACATTTAGACACACAATCTGATAGGATTAAGATTCTCTTAAGACCATCCCCTTTACATAGTGGAGGCCTAGCTTAGCAACTCAGACGTTTCTATGCTCGGGTAGTTATGAGGTTGAACACGAGTCATGACTTTCACTCCCGTACGGGACCAAAGTACTGTACATCGAAATTTGCTGTGTCAGATTGCCAGCTAGATTGGTTATGTAGGGACTTGTTCACCTCTTCAGAACAAGTCTCCTATGGCTGGGATCTATAGCAGTAGTTGAGGATTTCTCCAATACTTCTCCTCCTTAATCTGTTATTTCCAAATACAGTTGTACGACATCCCAAAGACTTAAAAGATATGTAACCTCTTCTGTATTGATATGGGCCATGGAGCCAACAATCCTTCAATAGGTACTGACCGTTGCTTTCCTTGTGTTGCACCATGAACTGAAACATCCCATTAGCCTATTAAAAGATTTAAAGTTTTTTCATGAATGGCACAGGCAAGGGAGAGGGACAATGCCCTAGCAGGACAATTACCTTGAGACAGGACAGATTAGTGCCCAACCCCACTCTCCACCCAAGCTAGGACCAGGCAATGGCTGCTGATGACTCAGCATGTAGACTTATAGGCTCCCCAAAATCCCCCATCCTTAGCTCACAAGGATGGTAAGCTTGTAGACTCTACAAGGAACTATCAAGCTTGAGTGAATCTCAACCCCAGTCCAGCAGATCACTTTCCAAGTGAAGCTCCTCACTGGTACTGGTCTTCTCCTTTCAGAGTTGAATTAGTGTTATCCAGCCTGGCTTAATCGCCTATGCATGCAACCTATGATACACTGGCTGTGTAGAACAAATGTTTTAATGGAGTAAATACATGTTTCAGGGCTGTATTTTAATCCATTTTTCATAAGGGAAGATTTCTACTCATTAAGGTCTAGAGAGCTCACTAGAAAAGACTTATCCAGGCATTATTTTAAGTGGTTTAGCTTTAATTAACACAAAACAAAATTTAAAATTGTATGAAGTCTATTAATAAAAAATGGCAGTCTAATCTAATTATCATTATTATATATGATATTAACTTGACTAGGATAAAGCTATTTTTCACATTACAGGTATCAGTACAGTACTGTATAGTACTGTAGTTCAATGTTTGTCATCTCTTGTTTTTCTTTTTAGTTTGATTATTAAAAAGGATCAAAATATCAAAGATTGGGGGAAAGAAATGATAGAGCTAACATTAATTTCTCAGCAGGTCGATAATCGTGTTGAGCCGTACGAGTTGGTAGAAATCTTTTACGGCAGTAGTTCTGTTTCACCAACTACACATGCCTCTCAACTTTCTCCCAGATCTGCTGGAACTTCATCACCAGAAATCATGCAGGTACTTAAATTTGTATGCTATATTGCCATATTCTTCCGTTCTAAGCATAAACCATTGTGTAACTATACCTTTCAAGTTCAGGATGAGGTTATACTGTATTTACACATATTGAGTTAATTATGCAGCCTCCCTGAGTGTGTGTTCTTTTATTCTCTTGAATTCCCATTTCTTCTTTGTCTGTATCATGTTTAGTGTTAGCTTAGTTGTCATACAGTAAGCTACTCTCAGACTGTGCTTTACAATAGTAGAAGTTACATTACATTTCTTTCTCTATACAGTATCCAGTTATCAGTTAGTATAACCTAATTTTGAATGCCTGTATGATAGGAATTCATCAATCCAAGCTATTTAGATGTTTAATTTTTGACAAATTTGTTCTGAGTAAAGTAGACAGGTTTAGGACATTTTATCATGCATATGCTAGGACTGTCCTAAATGTTTTTGGGATACATATT
Organism: Palaemon carinicauda; assembly: GCF_036898095.1. Taxonomy (NCBI): domain Eukaryota; kingdom Metazoa; phylum Arthropoda; class Malacostraca; order Decapoda; family Palaemonidae; genus Palaemon; species Palaemon carinicauda. The sequence continues at coordinate 71,582,592 of NC_090754.1, forward strand.
AACTGCTAGAGTAAACTAGCCTATACAATATCTATGTAGAGCAATTAACAAAAATGATACCTTGAATATTATATTGTAAATTTCTATGCTGCATTTACAACGTATCAAGGTTTATTACACTATACAATAAATTGAACTAGTTTGACAGTTAGCCTATAGCAATTGAACATTTTTATTTCTTATTTTAAATGAATCTTAGACTAGGCTATATTAATATATCTAAATTATATTTGGTAATTGTTCCGGCGTAGATGCAAACTCTCCGCTATTTGAACCCTCGCTACTTCGCGGTTCGACCATCGCGGATTCACCACTTCGCGGATTTTTTCCATAACCCATATATATACAGTAATATATATATATATATATATATATATATATATATATATATATATATATATATATATATATATGTATGCATGTATTTATGTATATATGTAGGTATGTATATGTGTGTATATATATATATATATATATATATATATATATATATATATATATATATATATATATATATATATATATATATATATATATATATATATATATATATATATATATATATATATATATATATATATATATATATATATATATATATATATATATATATATGTATGTATGTATGTATGTATGTATGTATGTATGTATGTATGTATGTATGTATGTATGTATGTATGTATGTATGTATGTATGTATGTATGTATGTATGTATGTATGTATGTATGTATGTATGTATGTATGTATGTATATATATATATATATATATATATATATATATATATATATATATATATATATATATATATATATATATATATATATATATATATATATATATATATATATATATATATATATATATATATATATATATATATATATATATATATATATATATATATATATATATATATATATATATATATATATATATATATATATATATATATATATATATATATATATATATATATATATATATATATATATATATATATATATATATATATATATATATATATATATATATATATATATATATATATATATATATATATATATATATATATATATATATATATATATATATATATATATATATATATATATATATATATATATATATATATATATATATATATATATATATATATATATATATATATATATATATATATATATATATATATATATATATATATATATATATATATATATATATATATATATATATATATATATATATATATATATATATATATATATATATATATATATCTAAAGTAGGAAGATGTGATGTAGTTCTAAGGGAAAAGTATGGGAAATATGTCTGGGTAATAAGCAAAGTTCTACCTCCAGTTTGTTTCTACATTATGATCAGAGATAAATGTAAACAAAACATTGGTTGCCATTTTTTATTGTGCTTTTTAGCATGTTTAGGAAATGCATGATATAAAATCCCCTTTAATATTTGTGCCTGTTTTAGTTTAGGGTACTGTAGTACATGCATTAAGTGTTCTGTACATTAAAGGGTAGTTTGTTAACAGTACTACGTACAAGGGAAGGTTTTAAAAGTCTGAATATACATGTTGAATAAATAGGTAAATATGGTGTCACTACTTCGCGGATTTTCACCTATCGCGGCCGCGACTGGAACCTATCTACCGCGATAAACGAGGGTTCACTGTATAGGGTATACTTTTGGTGCAGCTGAAAGACAAGCCATGATAATTTTAGTGAGGGATAACTACCCCATCCACTAGTTATCGGGTGGGGGGTGGGGTAGACTGGCTACCCCGTTCACTCACACCTCTCGGCTGAGTAACCACTTTACTTTATGGCTCGGTAGAGGACGGACATGTAAGATAATTCTGCGAAAGGGAGCTGAACTATTATACACTTTAATTCAGTGTTGAACCTGCCGACCATCAGCGCAGGGTTGAGTGATGGATTCGAATATAGATTTGAAGAACTTTGTAAATGCAGGCGAAAGGTTGGACAGTGCAATCGGTTCATGGCTAGAACAGCTGTAGATCCACAGTCTTTGCACCTTTTGTATGAGTTGTGAGTGTTTACAGTCATCTCCATACACTAAGTGCAGATCATAGCCTCCCATTCAGAGGCAGGCTTTTTCTTTAAGGAAAAAAATAAGCCAGTTCTTAGTCATCATCCTTGTTTACTGTAGGAATAGAGCATATACAGTTTGGTATGAATTTTCTTGATTTTATGGTCTGGGAAACATACTGTGGATACAACGGACTACGGGCGCTGACGGACACCCCTTAACCCCTGTTATTCCATTATTTGCTAGGTCCAACAATACAAAGAAGCTGCCATCTGCAGTGCAGTAGATTTTACATTTTATTCGATGATCAAATCAGCTGACTTGAAGGTTTGTGAACCTGTCAAAATTATACGTTTACGTTACTACAGTACTGTAATTTGTTTTTAAATTACTCTACAGTACTGTAATTTGTTTCTAAATTACTGCTTGTTATATTCAACAAATATACAGAAGGTTATTTTATTGTTTTATTATACTATTACAGATAGGAATGTGCACAAACAAGCAGCTATATGCAGTGTAGTAGTGTTTACATTTTACTTGATGATCAAATCAGCCGACTTGAAAGGTTGCAGTAAATATTATACATACGTTAATGTAATTTGATTTTAAATTACTGCTTGGTCTATTCAATAAATGTATGTACTGTATAAGATTTAGAGTATAAAATTGTTTATTTAATAACCATTAAGAAATCATTATTTATGTCATAGCCTATCTATCATGGTATCGCACTGTTGATTGCCTTACTTTGCCAATGAAACATCTCTCTACTGGTTTCATATTTGTTTCTCTTGCTTTTAAAGGGGCCGGCCTACTACTGCCTATTTTTAATGACAGGACTTTGACCTTCATACCACCTAATAAGGTGACATAGGACATCTCCAAACTGCATAGGATTTTTGCCTCTGACTTTGTTTTGCAACCCCAGGGCAATTTATCCTGAAAATTAGGGTTTTTCAAATTCTATCTCATCCCTTGATAATTATTACAAAGATCTGGGATTACTACCCTAAATAGACCTGATATCGGCTTCCAATAATATGAAGAGTTTTTGTTCTAAAAGTAATTTTGGGTATTAATAAAAGAAAAATAAGTTATTTATCATAATTTGATTGTATATGAAGATCCTTTTGCTCAATATCTTGCTTCTTTTGGCTCATATGAGGCAAGGCCTCTCTCTCTCTCTCTCTCTCTCTCTCTCTCTCTCTCTCTCTCTCTCTCTCTCTCTCTCTCTCTCTCTCTCTCTCTCTCTATAGAGCGAATTTTCTTCTTCCTTTCGTTAGCAAGGTGTTGAAATTTTTTTTTCCTCTTTGAAATGATAAAATTCTTGCCGAAAATGAGAAAAACAAATGTGAAAATTAGTAAATGTCAGATGTCAAACTCAGGCATGTACTCTCTCTGAGGTTTGTGATAGGACTGAAGGGCGAAGGGTGAAATTTACAGGGTCATGCATCATCTGCAACTTGTTGAAGTTATACAGATACCATTGTTCACAATTGTTTTACAATAAAATATAATTTAAAAAATTTACGATAACAGAAGAAATACCGCATTTACTTGTAGGGAACAATGTTTATGGTTTATTGAGTTACTTTTACTAATTACCCTGTAACTATGAAAGTAAGAGGAATTTTGAAAAATATTTTGTATACCCATTCTCCAATTCCACACGAAGCTCTGAATTTTTTCAGGATTTTGTGTTTTTCTTCCTATACTCACATATACAGTACTGTATTGGCATTCTGGCCGGCCCCCTTAAACTATATTCATAATATAGTTGCGTAGCCGGCCCAGCTCCTACACGAGACAGCAAGCATCTTGTCAATGGTAACATGTCAATGTAAGTCTGGATGAATCTTTCCTTCCCCTCACTTGGGAATGAGACAGTTTTACCCTTACATGCTCGAGCATACATTAATGCTAGTAAGCTATTCTTCTGAGACCATTCTGATTAGACTAGCTCTATAAGTATAGTAGTTTTCCCATATTCTTGGCATACTAGTGATCATGCACCAATCATTATAAACACCAACAAGGGTCCGCCCTTGCAAAGATCGCCACGTTGGAATCTAGACAAGGCAGACTGGGTTAAATTTTCCGAGCTCAGTGAAATCGAAGGGAGAGCAGAACAGTTTGAAAGTGTTGATGATGCCATAGACCTACTGAACGGAACTCCTCATACAGCAGGAGTCAATTCAATTCCCAAAACAACAGGGTTATTCAAACGACGACCAGTCCCATGGTGGTCTTCAGAACTAACTGCACTCCACAGAGCCACAAGAAGATCTCTTAACACGATTGCGTAGACGCAGAACTGATGAGAATTTAACTATGTACAAGAAATGTAGAGCACAGTTCCGTCGTGCCATGAAAGAAGCAAGTCATGGATGTCTTTTGTTTCCTCCATTAACAGTAGAACACCACTATCTTCTGTGTGGAGGAAAGTAAAAAAGATAGCTGGCAAATTCACCCCCAACCCACCACCAGTGTTGAAGGTGAATGGCCAGTATGTAACTGAAGCAAATGAAGTTAGCAATGCCCTGGCTAATCATTTTTCAAATGTATCCAGCAAGTGTGAAGGAGCCCCTGGGCACCAGTATAGGAGCACTGAAGAAAAGAAAATTTTAAATTTTGCAACAAGAAGGGAAGAGTCATATAATTCTCCTTTCACTGAAAGAGAATTTGATTCCGCACTTGCTCATTGCAATGATACAGCCCCTGGACCCGATGGAATTCCATATTCAATGATTAAACATGTACATTTTAATACAAAGCTATTTATTTTAAGCATTATTGATAGAATATGGCATGATCATAGTTACCCAAGTGTTTGGGAACTAGCCATTATTTTAGCCTTTTTAAAACCCGGTAAAGACAAGTTTTTAGCAGCAAACTATCGTCCTATTGCATTGACATCTTGTTTATGTAAAATCATGGAGAAGCTGGTCAATGCAAGGCTGATATGGTACCTTGAAAAGAAAGGTATTTTATCACCGATTCAATGTGGATTCCGAAAAATGCACTCAACGACTGATGTGTTGATACGACTTGAGTCTTCTATTTGTGAAGCCTTTGCTTCCAAACAGCACCATGTTACAGTATTTTTTGACCTTGAAAAGGCATATGATACCACATGGAGATATGGTATTCTTAAAACCATTCATGAATTGGGATTGAGAGGAGAGCTGCCACTATTTATTCAGGCATTTCTTTCACGTGGAGTTTTTCAAGTGAGAGTGGGGGAAACTCTATCAGAGAGTAAGTGCCAGGAAGAAGGAGTTCCTCAGGGTAGTGTGCTGAGTGTAACCCTTTTTGCACTAGCAATTAATGGGATATCCTCAGCCATTCCCCAGGATGTTCTCTCAACATTATTTGTGGATGATCTCTCAATATCATTTGCTGGCACTAGAATGGCAATGGTTGAGAGAAAAATCCAACTCTCTATTGATAAGATTATCCAGTGGGCTGACATGAATGGATTCAAGTTCTCGACAAGTAAAACTACCATTGTCCATTTTTGTCGTATCCGGGGAATACATCCAGACCCGGATATATACATTAAAGGTCAACAGATACCATGTGTATCGTAAACCAAATTTTTAGGTTTGATATTTGACTGTAGACTTACATGGGTTTCTCACCTAAAAGCGCTAAAAGCTAAATGTGTTGAAGCTCTGAATATCTTAAAAGTATTGTCCCATACATCATGGGGGGCAGACCGCAATACTATTTTAAAATTATACAAGGCCTTGATTTTCTCCAAAATTAGTTATGGTTGTGAGGTATATTCTTCAGCCACCCCAAGCCGGTTAAAAATATTAGACTCAATACATCATGCAGGTATTAGATTGTCTACTGGAGCTTTTAAAACCTCGCCTATCCCAAGTCTCCTTGTTGATGCTGGAGAGTTACCTCTAGACCTTTACCGAATGTCTTCCATACTTCGGTATTGGTTTAGATTGCTAAGACTCCCTAACTCTCTAGCCTTTCAGACTGCAAGCCTTGTAAGACACGCATCATACTTTGAGTTGCACCCAAAATCTCCTCAACCTTATGGCTTTCGGGTGAAACGATTAAATAGTCTGGATATAATTAGAAATAAGGTACTTCCATTCAAGGTATCATCAACGCCTCCATGGAAGTTACCAGAGATATCTTTTAGTAAATATTTTATTGGAGATAAGAAGAATATGTAAGACCTAGAAGCCAGGTCTCTTTTTAATGAACATGTTAAAGAACATAGAGGATCAACTTTTATCTATACTGATGGCTCCAAATCTGATGCTGGCGTTGGGTTTGGAGTACATAGTAATGGTTTTAATTGTAGAGGTGCACTTCCTCTGACCGCTTCCATATTTACTGCCGAACTGTATGGCATATTAACCGCTATTGAGAAAATTGCGTTGGAGAAGGAGGGTAATTTTACAATTTTTAGTGATGCTAGGAGTGTCCTTCAAGCTATGGAAGTTTTTAATTCTAATAACCCTCTAGTTTTAAAGATTTTAGAATGGCTTTTCCTTATTGGACGGAGAGGTATAACAGTTCAATTTTGTTGGGTTCCAGCACATGTAGGTGTGTCCGGGAATGAGAAGGCAGATTCACTGGCTAAGGAGGCTGCATCCGAGTTGCTGCCAAGAAGGTATCCCATTCCCTGTAATGATTTCTTACCTGACATCAAGAAATTGGTTTGCAATAAATGGCAACTGCAATGGGATAGTCAAGATGGCAATAAAATGAGGGAAGTAAGAAATGACATATCTCCTTGGAGGTATAATATGATGCCCCGAAAATGGGAGACGTCTCTTTGTCGTCTCTGTATTGGTCACACTCGGTTGACACATGAGTTTCTGCTGAAGGGCCAACGCCAACCGTATTGTGACAACTGTTTAGTACCTCTAACAGTAAGGCATTTGTTGACCGAATGTGCCCAATTATAACAACTTGCGGAATAGATATTTGTTTGAGGCTCGAGGTGAGGGTGGCAGGTTCATCCTTGCCAAGATTCTTGGAAATGATGTTTCCTACCATGCAAGTGGCATTTTTAGATTTCTTTCAGAAGCAGGTCTTCTGAAAAATATTTAACTTCTATGACATTCAATTTTTATGATTTTAATTGAATACTCTTTAATTTTTTATTTTATTTCATTTTTTACTTTTGTATACATAAATTAAATGTTACCGGCGTCAATGACCTTAGATGTCAGGATGCCTGAGAACTTTAAATCATTCATTCATTCATTTCCCATATTCTCCTAATGAGGGGGAGGTTAGTAGAATGAAAATATATCCCATTGATCATCATACGCTAAATAGTAGGTATTTCATTCTGGGCTGCATCTCCTGGGGAAAAGAATTCCTACATTGACGAAGTAGCCTACGAGTCATGCCCTTTCAGCCTACTCATCATGGGCAGATACAGGGTTAGTAGAGTCATTCTCATCACTCCCATACGGAACCTGGGAGACGGGCACATTTCAGGGAAGGAAAAGAGTCAATCAGTTATATTCCTGAGGGGAACTTCCTACCCTACAATAAGTGAGTCTCCCTAATTTAAAGGACAAAAGGTTTGTATATGCATTAGAACATAACAAAATTGTATTTTTTCCTACACAAGTACAAAGAAGGAGTATAACTTCAGTGAAGCTGGAACAGCCATGTAAACTTTTCAGAGGTAGTTATACAGTAGTTCGTGGAGGGTAGGATCTCCCCCACTAACCTGGTAGAGCAACCCTCACTTGGACTTTGGTTGCAGTTCAGTACACATATACTTCCCCCTCTCCTTCCTCTAACTTTGATAATTTTTACTTTTTTAATTTTTACAGATAGTGTAGCTTTTTTCTTTTTATGGGGACTCTACAAGAAAACATGCTGCTGTTGCCTTGAAAACCGGGCCAAAAATGAAGCAGGTTTATGAGCAAATCTTGTGTGGATCCCCATTTGTAACTTTTGCAGGGGGCATGTCCCCCTGTGATGATTGTAGGTTGAGGCCTCTTCTGCAGTCGGCTAATTTTACGAAGAAGTCATAGAGAAATTCTTTGGTATCAGAATTTAGAGCACCTAACCTAATACTGAAGAAATTGTAAATCCTACTTCTCTTTGAGTAGTTCACAACCTACTGTGTATCTCTTGGGAGGGGATCCTGCCTTGCCCTCAGAGTGTGCATTGAAGGGATCAGTAGTATCTCCTTTCCCCATTGAAATTAATACCCCCCTGCCTCTCTTGAAGTACGCCTGTTTCTGTGCTGCTGGATGAGGACATCTGGTGGGACCTAGACCTTTGGAAGTCAGGGCTATCGGTTCTACCATAGTCTTCAGAAAGATCCTGCTAGTGGTGCAGGCTCTAAAGGCAGGAGTTTGGAAATGAAAAAAAAAAAACTTCACTACCCACTACAGTAGCTTCTGGAGTAAGCCCACAGGTTTTTAGATATTTTTACCCTTGTGTAAGCTAGCTTAGCTCCCTCACTGGACAAGCAGCATTGCATCTAGGATAGCAGTCACAACATAAGACTAGAATGAGAGGTAAGAATATTTGGCGTTTTTCCTCTTCTTTCTTTTTGGGGTCCAGTAGTCATCTCTTTATTTACTGGGCCAGTCACGAGATGCAGATAATCTGCACAATTGATTAACTTTTTGTTACAACTAAGTTTGTATCAAAGTATCTCTCCATCTTTTCAGACAAGGTGAAGGATGGATGGAATTATGCACTCATTTCTCATAAAGAACAATGCATTTGGACATCAAATTTTCAATATTTAACTTAGCCGGTGATTATATAGCTGCAACTCTGTTGCCCGACAGACAACTCTACAGTAAAAACTCGCCAGCGATCGCTACACAGGTTGCGGGTGTGCCCAACAGCGCCATCTGTCGTCCAGATACCCAGTACTCAATGTAAACAAAGACTCAATTTTCTCTCTGTCGAGCTATCGACAAGACGTACTTACTCGCTGTTGCTAAACTGGAGTTTTTTCACAACTAATTGGTGAAGTACTTTATTCTAGTTTTGAGCTTTCGCTATGCAGGTGTTTTATCTTCATCTTAAATCTTGAACTCGTTTTGGATAGATTTAATTAGGGTGACAAAGAGAGTATGGACTTTCTTTCACTTTTAAATGGCCGACCCTTCCCTTAGACGGAAGTGTGTTTAGGCTTTTAGTAATTATCTTATCACGTTATAGATTTTCCTCTATATATTTTATATCTCTCCGCCTTTATTAGGCCTCTTCGATTAACTTTCCATTTATTATAAACATATAAAAATAATTTTAATGTTTTGTTTATATAGACCTTTCCTGAGAGTAGGCGGTCCTAACTTGGAAACCGAAGTTAATCAACGTTGAGCCCTTTATATCGTAAATAGCTTTTAAAGAGCTAAGGATTTAAAACTTTTTAAATGTAATATTTTATGAAAGAATTTCTTTGATAGTCTTCGTACTGTTTTCAAAGATGAACTAACGTTTAGTTTATTTATGCTACGCAGTTGTTGACGTTCAGGACGTTCAACATGCGCTCTATCGTTACGATAGAGAGAGAGTGTATCACGGTTTCACTTTGCAGTAAGAGTAAATCGATTCTGACATTTTGTTCATTCTTTCTTAGCTTAAATGTTTTAAATTCTATTTTAAAGGAACTTTTTATTTGAAAAACCTTTCAGTTTTTTCCTTTAGTCAAATAACATGTTTTTTTGACGAAATATAATTGGGCTCTTCTCTTAGGTGCGAAATCAAGAGAGAAAGAGAGAGAGAGATAGAGACGGAGGGAGAGAGAGGAGAGAAAACGTTCCGTTCAAGCGGGTAACGTTGTTCTCGAGTTACTCTCGTCCCTAGTCGCTGTACGGGGAGGAAGGATAAAACGTTTTTAGTTTTTTATTCTCGTCCCCAGGCTATGTGCGGTGAGAGATTGAAAACGTAGTTATATGAACTAGTGTTTAGTCTCTTTCCCAGCCACTGATTTTTTTATCTTAAAATATGTTTTCTGTTTTTTGCTGGTATTAATGAGCTTGCATTATACGACTGATTTCGCAATTACTACCTTTTAATGAAGGGTAGAATTGCGTGTTTCAGGTAGAAATCAGTAAAAGTTTCGATTTCAGTGAAATAAGTGCAAAACAGAAAATCGAAGTGATAAAGTGATATGCGCAAAGTGTTACAGTGTTGCGTCCGAGGGTTCGTCTGTTTGTGCCTGTCGTTCACCTAGTCCGGGACCTCTTGCATGCTCCCAAGCCCAGGGGAGAAGTAATGTCAAACGACTTATGGGTTCGAGAGGCCTTGACCAACGAACAGATGTTTTCCCTCTATGGTATCGGGTGTATCTTACCAAGATCTCCCCTACCATAAGACGAGAGAGACGTTGTTTCTCCTCGTCATCCGAAGGCTTTTCGCATAAGAAACCTGTCACAAGGTTTCGAAGCCCTTAAGCGAAAGTCAGTCCTTTCAGGACAGGTCCAGCGTCCTGGTTACAACCATTAGGACAGCTCTGACCCTATGCAGTCATCGGATAACTGCTCGCCGCCTAACAAAAACGTAACACAGACTCCGAGAGTCTTTTTTTGTAGGCAAAGTGTTGCGGTCACAGACGTTACCCTCGTCTCTTACCACAACCATTTCCGTTGATCCTTAATGGGTTGTATGGCAAGACATGCAGTATATGCTTGCCTCCCTTATGGAAGACTATTCTGCCGATTAGTCCGTTGAGTCTAGCCGTTTATCTCATCGATATCCTGGCTTTCAGCCAACCTAACGTTCCTTTGTGCTTACTGTTGACGTTGGCGTAGCTTAGTCACGTCAGTCAGGTTGTTTAGAACCACACTCGATGCGGTCTCGTGTGGTTTTTCAGCCGCATTTGGACGTTAGGCCACTTGCTGATGCTCCTGTTGATGTTCAAGACGTTCACTAACAATCGGAGTTGACTTGTTTTGACGCTGTGCGTCAACCTCCGCATTCTAGAGTTGTTTTGACTGCTCAGTCTAGGCAGTCAAAGCAGTCTCGAGTGGACGCTGTGCGTCCTCACGCACCTGTTGTGGTTGACAGTTCAGTTGTTGACAGTTCACAGACTGTCAAGCAGTTACATGACGTTGCGTTCTGGTCCGCTACTAATGCACCAGTGAGTGTGGACTCTGCTTGTAAAGCATTGCCACCACGGTAGGTCTCTCCCTTGCTTGAGACTCAGCTTTTATCGGACAAGGTTCCTGTAGATGAGGAAGTTGCTGTTCCCCCTCCTACTGATATTCCCTTGAGGACTCTGTCAGATGGAGAGGAGCCTAAAGCTGCTTAGCCTCCTATGGACTTTAATTAAATCATGATGATTTTTTTTTTAAGGATCTTTGTCCGGATCTTTTTGTAACTGCTGCTCCTCGTTCGCCTAAACGTCAGAGCTTACACTAGGCCTAGCTACTTCGAAGCCGTTGTTTTTAAGCTAGTGCTCTCTCGCTCTCCTAGAGAGCTTTACGTTGGCTAGGCGACTGGTTTTTCACCAGGAGGAGTTTGGGGGATACAGCCTTTGCTTTCCCTTCTTTTAAACTGGTTTATAGAGCGAGAGTCTGATATGACACGAGAGAAGTTCTCGGCTTGGGAGTTCATGCCTCTGCCCAGATAGACTTCTCAATTCTCGTAGACTCTCCCTGGCGCCTGGCCAGGAGACGCTCCAAGTTGTTTACAGGTCAACTTCACAGCTGTTTTCGAGCCTTTGAAGTTTTGCTGTACAATTATGTCATGCATAACAAGGCTTTCAGGGATGGTAAACGGTATCGCCTCAGTCGCTAACCCCGTCTGTTGCCACACCTGCTCCCGTAGACCCTAAATGGGCTTTGCTGCAAGACATGCAGTCCAAGCTTGCGTCCTTGATAGAGGACTTTAATGCGGAGAAGGTTGCTACCGAACCTTCTGGCCAACAACCTTCCAACCGGTCGGTTGTGCGCCCTGTTGACGCTGAGGTAACCTACTCGCGTCTGCCAGTTGAGGTGGTTCCTCCACCGATGCGACCCAGTGTGGGTTGCCAGCTGCACGTTGACGTTAAGCGACGCTCGGAGGTGGTTGTTGACGTTCAGGACGTTCAACAACCAGCAGAGGTGACTTGTTTTGACGCAGTGCGTCAACCTCAGCAACCCGGTAGGGTGTTGACTGCACAACCCAGACGGTCTAGACAGTCTCGGGTTGACGCTGTGCTTCCTCGCGCACCCATGGTTGTTGACAGTTCACAGACTGTGCAGCAGTTCCATGATGTTGCGTCCGGCTGAACAACAAGACGATCAGCCCCCAGAATAGATCAAGCCCTGCTATCCATCCAGAAGATGCTGAAGAAGGAACGCTGCTCAGTCAGGCTGTGGATGAGTCTGGTAGGGACGCTGTCATCCGTGGAACAATTTGTGTCACTAGGAAGACTACACCTCCGTCCTCTTCAATACCATCTAGCTTTTCACTGGAAAAAGGACAAGACGCTAGAAGCGGTCTCAATCCCGGTTTCCGAAAAGATAAAGTCTTGTCTGACTTGGTGAAAGGACAATATCAACCTAAGAGATGGTCTTCCCCTGGCTGTTCAGACTCCCAACCACGTTCTCTTCTCGGACGCATCGGACGTGGGCTGGGGCGCGACACTAGACGGTCGGGAATGCTCAGGACTGTGGAACTCGAGTCAGAGGAGCATGCATATCAACTGCAAGGAGCTGTTGGCAGTACATCTGGCCTTGAAAAGCTTCAAGTCTCTCCTTCGAGGCAAAGTGGTGGAAGTTAACTCGGACATCACCACGGCCTTGGCGTACATCTCCAAACAAGGAGGTACCCACTCACTGACGTTGTACAAGATCACAAGGGACCTGCTCATCTGGTCAAAAGGTCAAGACATCTCCCTAGTAACGAGGTTCATCCAAGGCGACTTGAACGTCATAGCAGATTGTCTCAGTCGGAAAGGGCAAGTAATTCCAACCGAATGGACCCTCCACAAGGATGTGTGCAAGAGACTTTGGGCCACTTGGGGTAAAACCATCCATAGATCTCTTTGCAACCTCGCTGACCAAGAGGCTTCCAATCTATTGCTCTCCAGTCCCGGACCCAGCAGCAATACATATAGATGCTTTCCTCCTAGATTGGTCACATCTGGATCTCTACGCATTCCCACCGTTCAAGATTGTCAACAAGGTACTGCAGAAGTTCGCCTCTCACGAAGGGACAAGGTTGACGTTAGTTGCTTCCCTCTGGCCCGCGAGAGAATGGTTCACCGAGATACTTCGATGGTTAGTAGACGTTCCCAGTAGTCTTCCTCTAAGGGTAGACCTTCTACGTCAGCCACACGTAAAGAAGGTACTCCAAAGCCTCCACGCTCTTCGTCTGACTGCCTTCAGACTATCGAAAGACTCTCGAGAGCTAGAGGCTTTTCGAAGGAAGCAGCCAGTGCGATTGCTAGAGCAAGGAGAGCTTCTTCCATTAGAGTCTACCAATCGAAGTGGGAAGTCTTCCGAGACTGGTGCAAGTCAGTTTCTGTATCCTTGACCAGTACCTCTGTAGCTCAAATAGCTGTTTTTCTCTTATACCTGAGAAAAGGACGATCCCTTTCAGCTCCCACTATCAAGGGCTACAGAAGCATGTTGGCATCGGTCTTCCGGCATAGAGGCTTAGATCTTTCCAAACATAAAGATCTGCAAGACCTCCTTAAGTCTTTTGAGATCACCAAGGAGCGTCGTTTGGCTACCCCTGGATGGAATTTAGACGTGGTACTAAGATTCTTCGTGTCAGACATGTTGGAGCCGTTACAATCAGCCTCCCTGAAAGATCTCACTCTTAAGACTCTTTTCCTGGTATGCTTAGCCTTGGCTAAAAGAGTCAGTGAGATTCATGCCTTCAGCAAGAACATAGGATTTTCGTCAGAAAAAGCCACTTGTTCGCTACAACTTGGTTTTCTAGCCAAAAATAAGCTGCCTTCTCGGCCTTGGCCTAAATCTTTCGATATCCCCAGCTTATCGGAGATCATAGGCAATGAACTAGAAAGAGTCTTATGCCCTGTTAGAGCTCTTAAGTTCTATTTAAAGCGTACTAAACCTTTACAAGGCCAATCTGAAGCTTTATGGTGTTCAGTTAAGAAACCATCCTTGCCTTTGTCAAAGAATGCTTGGTCAGACTTTATCAGATTGTTAATACGAGAAGCTCATTCACATCTGAGTGAGGAAGACCGAACTTTGCTTAAGGTGAAGACGCACGAAGTTAGAGCTGTAACAACTTCCGTGGCCTTTAAGCAAAATATATCTCTGCAAAGTATAATGGACGCAACCTATTGGAGAAGCAAGTCAGTGTTCGCGTCATTTTACTTGAAAGATGTCCAGTCTCTTTACAAGAACTGCTACACACTGGGGCCATTCGTAGCAGCGAGTGCAGTAGTGAGTGAGGGCTCAACCACTACAATTCCCTAATTCCATACCCTTTTAATCTTTCTCTTGAAATGTTTTTATTGTTGTTTTTTGGGTTGTCCGGAAGGCTAAGAAGCCTTTCGCATCCTGGTTGATTTGGCGGGTGGTCAAAGTCATTTCTTGAGAGCGCCTAGATTAGGGGTTTTGATGAGGTCCTGTTGTATGGGTTGCAACCCTTGATACTTCAGATCTTAGGGGTCGATCAGCATCCTAAGAGGATCGCGAGGCTCCGTAAGGAAGACGTACTTAAAAGGCAGAGAAATTGTTCAAGTCGACTTCCTTACCAGGTACCTATTTATTTTGTTTTTGTTATTTTGATAACTTCTAAAATTAAATAAAAACTCTTAGCTCATAAAAGTGTAAACATATATGGCTGGTCTCTACCCACCCCCCTGGGTGTGAATCAGCTATATAATCACCGGCTAAGTTAAATATTGAAAAATGTTATTTTGATAATAAAATAAATTTTTGAATATACTTACCCGGTGATTATAAATTAAAGGACCCTCCCTTCCTCCCCAATAGAGACGCAGTGGGACGAGGAGAAAATTGAGTCTTTGTTTACATTGAGTACTGGGTATCTGGACGACAGATGGCGCTGTTGGGCACACCCGCAACCTGTGTAGCGATCGCTGGCGAGTTTTTACCGTAGAGTTGTCTGTCGGGCAACAGAGTTGCAGCTATATAATCACCGGGTAAGTATATTCAAAAATTTATTTTATTATCAAAATAACATTTTTTAGGAATTTAGGTTCTTCCATGACCACTTACCAGTCTCCAGGTTGGGAACTAGCTTAGCACTTACATCATGCTTAAGTAGTTAGGAGGTTGACACGTGTCCATCACTTTTTCCTTCTCCATAGGACTAAAGTGCTTTGATATTTCTCACGTTAGTAAACTAATCTGTTTTTTATAGGGACTTTTGCCTTTCTTAGGATGTCTCTGTATTTTGTATTTTTTCTGACTATACACTGCCTGTCTCAACCACCCCACAAGTCGTAGGTTAAGGCCAAAATGAGGGTTTCTCTACTTGGCGAGTAGTTATACTCACCAGCAACTACTGTTGCCTCATTAAATGTTTAAAGCTTTGCTTAAGTTATATTCCTATTAAAGGACTTAGTTTTGTATAGTTAGGAAAAATGTAAATTACTTTTAGAATTTTTAGGTACACAAACTTGCCTGTTCTAGGGGGGATACTTTAATGTAGTGAAAGGGTTTGCGCATCGCCATAATCAGCAAAGCTGTACTAGTCTGGGCCACCAATACTATGTTGATTTGCTGAGTGATTGGACAAAAATCTCCCACCATCACCAATCCATACTGGCCAGCTTGGTGATGAAAACTCGCCAAATCCCAGAAAAGAATAAGGACATGTCTGAGAACTTTGTCTTGCAGTGGACCGAGTTCTTTAAAGTTGAATTTTCAATATTAATTTTACCCGATAATCATGTAGCTGTCAACTCTGTTGCCCGACAGAAATCTATGGTCGGGATACGCCAGCGATCGCTATTCAGGTGGGGGTGTACACAACAGCGCCATCTGTGGTCAGGTACTCTAGTACTTCTTGTCAACACCACCTCAATTTTTCCTCTGTCGTGCCTCCGGCTAGACCTACATGGATACGCTGTTGATTCTGGAGTTATTGCTCACGATTTGGTGATGTATTTGCTCTAGAGTTTAGCCTTCGCTATTCAGGAAGCTATATCATTAGCTTAGCAAGTTTTTGAAATTAATTTGATTTAATTTTTGATTTAATTTTGGTACGAAGAGAGTATGAACTCTCTTTCACTTTTAAATGGCCGACCCTTCCCTTAGACGGAAGTGTTGGTGTCGAAGAGAGTATAGACTCTCTTAATTTTGCTTAACAAAGTTATAGATTTATTTTATATCTCTCCACCTTTTATAGGCCTCTTTGATTAACTTCCTTTTATTATAAACTTATTAAAATTAATTTTTATATTTGTTTATATTCGACCTTTCCTAATAGTAGGCGGTCTTTTCTTGGAACCGAAGTTAATTAACTTTGAGCCCGTCATTTCGTTTTTACCTGTTAACATATGCCATTTTAATGTTTTTGAAAGAATTTCTTTGATAGTCTTGTACTGTTTTCAAAGTTGAACTAACGTTTTGTTTTGTCTCTGCAGTTGTTGACGTTCAGAACGTTCAACTTGCGCTCTATCGTTACGATAGAGAGAGAGTCTATCACGGTGTCACGTTGCAGTAAGAGTAAACCGATTCTAGCGTTTTGTTCATTCTTTCTTAGCTTAAATGGTTCTATTCTAATAAAGGAAATTTTTATTTGGGAAACCTTTCAGTTTTTTTCCTTTAACAATAATATGTTTTAACGATATATATAATTGGGCTCTTCTCTCAGGTTCTAAGTCAAGAGAGAGAGAGAGAGAGATAGAGACGGAGGGAGAGAGAGGAGGATAAACGTTTCGTTCAAGCGGGTAATGTTGTTATCGTTTTTGCTCTTCTCCCTAGTCTCTTTAGGGGAAGAAGGTAAACGTTTCTAGAGTTTTATTCTTGTTCTCAGACTTTATGCGGTGAGAGATTTTAAACGTAGTTTATTTGATCTAGTGTTTAATCTCTTTTCCAGCCACTGAATTATTTATCTTTCATTGTTTTTCTGTTACATTGTAATACTGTTTTCGCAATTATTAACTTTTAATGAAGGATAGAATTGCGTGTTTCAGGTACAAACCACTTAAAGTTTCGAGTTCAGTGAAATAAGTGCAAACAGAAAATCAAAAGTGATAAAGTGATACACGCAAAGTGTTACAGTGTTGCGTTCGAGGGTTCGTCTGTTCGTGCCAGTTGTTCGCCTAGTCTGGGACCTCTTACAAGCTCCCAAGCCCAGGGGAGAAGTAATGTCGAAGGACTTATGGGTTCAGCAGGCCTTGATCGACGAACAGACGTTTCCCTCCGTGGTTTCGGGTGTAACCAACTCACGTAGCCGACGTGATCACCCCACCCACACAAAGACGAGAGAGCCCATTTATTCCTCGTCTGCGGAAGAGGTTTCTCGCAGAAACCATGGACCAAATCTTGCAGCTTTTAAGTGCAAGTCGGTCCCTTCCGCGCAAGTCCAACTCCTAGGTGGTGCCATTAGCACTGGGTCAGTTCGGACTTGCTGCAGTACGACAACTGCACACCTCCCAGAGAGGCACGGTGGTATCGCAACAGACAGTAACTCCGTCTGTTGCCGCACCAGCTGTTTTAGACCCTCAGTTTCAACGGACAGTAGCTCCGTTTGTTGTTGTCTTTCTCTAACTCTAGTGGTCTATGCTGCTGACAATGCAGTCGCAGCTTGCGGTGTTGATGCGGGAGTTTCAGGCAGAGAAGGTTAATACACCTCCTCCTGCGAGCGCTCCTCCTCCTCTGCGCAGTACAATCTGCCAGACGTATGAGGTTGAGGTTCCTCAAGCTACCTCCATGCGTGAGCTGCCGCGTTGGAAGTTGCCAGATACCAGCGCTGTGCAGCAACCTCCACTTTCCTTGAGGCAGGAGCCTCTTACCACGCAGCAACCTCCTCAACAATGGGGGCAGGAGCCTTATGCCTTACAACCTCCTCTACCCTTGAGGCAGGAGTATCTTGCATTACAACCATCCTCGAGGCAGCTACCTCTTGCGGTGCGACAACCTCCACCATCCTCGAGGCAGCAACCTCAACTCCACCTCTGCGCAGTCCACCCTGCCAGACGTATGAGGTTGAGGTTCCTCAACCTACCTCCACGCGTGAGCTGCCGCACTGGGAGTTGCCAGATACCAGCGCTATGCAGCAACCTCTTGCGTTGCGGCAACCTCCACCATCCTTGAGGCAGCAACCTCAACTCTTGCGCAGTGGCGATTCTAGGACTCTGAAAGTGGGGGGGCCACTTTAGGGCCAATATAAATTTTGGGGGGGCATTTATTGTTGGTGGCTAGGTGGCACTCTGAAGACAATATTATGTCATTAATGAAATAACAAATGACAATAATAACACCTCATTACTTTCATAACTTGCATTTGTAAAACATATACATGTATGCCTACACTAACATTATGATAATGGAGGTTATTCGTATTACTTAAAAAAATATATATGTATTTCTTGCAATATATTTTTAACAAAATCGCAAAAATATGGCAAAAATATCTTCAAAACAAAAATGAATCATGAGTTATGAATGTAATGTAAATATTATGTTGATATTAAAACCCCATGCAAGCATGCATGAAGTAATGCAGTGTTGCCAACAGGGCGAGTTTCCCTTTCCTGAGGTGAAGTACCTCAACGCATGCGGCATAAGCCTCATCCCTTGCAACTTGAGCCTCATCCCATGCAGCATGAGTCTCATACCATGCAGCATGAGCCTCATCCCATGCAGCATGAGCCTCATCCCATGCAGCATAAGCCGCACGCCATGCAACATGCTCTGCTTACCTTACAGCATGCTCTACATACAGCATGCTCTACATACAGCATGCTCTACATACAGCATGCTCTGCATACCTTACCGCATGCTTCTCAGTCACACATCTTTGGTTGTTGCCAACTCACTAGACTGTCAAGCAGTTTCATAACGTTGCCTTCTAGTCTGCTGCTTTTGCACCAGTGAAACCCTCACTGAGAGAACTTAGCTTTTCTCGGATATGGTTCCTGTAGATGAGAAAGTGCTATTCTCCCTCCTTCTGATTTTCCCTTGAGGACTCTGTCATTTGGAGAGGAGCCTTTAGCTGCTTAGCCTCCTATGGACTTTTATTTAAGCATAGCATGCTTCCAGGGAGGGTAATGGTTCCACTTCAGTCGCTAACCCCGTCTGTTACCACACCTGCTCCCATAGACCTTGAGCTTTGTTGCAAGACATGCAGTCCAAGCTTAGTCCTTGTTAGAGGATTTTTTGTTTACGGAGTCAGTGTGTCACTGGGAAGACGTTCAACAACCAGCAGAAGTGACTTGTTGTGACGCAGTGCGGCAACCTCAGCAACCCGATAAGGAGTTGTCTGTACGACCCA
Source organism: Palaemon carinicauda (assembly GCF_036898095.1). Classification (NCBI taxonomy): domain Eukaryota; kingdom Metazoa; phylum Arthropoda; class Malacostraca; order Decapoda; family Palaemonidae; genus Palaemon; species Palaemon carinicauda. Next base: position 71,602,054 of record NC_090754.1, read on the forward strand.
GACAGTCTAGACAGCTTCGGGTTGTCACTATACTTCCTCGCTTCCCCATGGTTGACAGTTCACAGACTGTGCAGCAGTACCATGATCTTGTGTCCGGCTCCGTCAGACGACTAGCTTTTAAGAGCTCCCACAAGTCGTCGCTGTCTGGAGAATCTCAGATGGACTATGGATCTGACCAAGGAACTGGGCCTCCTGGTCAATTTTGAGGAGTCCCAGCTCGTCCCATCCCAGACCATTGTCTACCTGGGTATGGATCTTCAGAGTCGAGCTTTTCGGGCTTTTCCGTCGGCCCCAAAGATATACTAAGCCCTAGATTGCATCCAGAGCATGCTGAGAAGGAACCGATGCTCAGTCAGGTAGTGGATGAGTCTAACAGGGACACTTTCATCGCTGGCCCTGTTCATCGAGTTAGGGAGACCCCACCTCCCCCCCTTCAGTATCATCTAGCGGCTCACTGGATAGAGGACATGACGCTAGAGACGATCTCAGTTCCTGTTTCCGAAGAGAGGAGGTCTACTCTCACGTGGTGAAAGAACAGCTTTCTTCTCAAGGAAGTCTACCTTTGGCTGTTCAGAAACCCGACCGCCGTCTATTCTCTGACGCATCAGACACGGGCTGGGGTGCGACTTTGGACGGACAGGAATGCTCGGGAACATGGAATCAGGAGCTAAGGACACTTCACATCTATTGCAAGGAGCTGTTGGCGGTTCATCTGGCCTTGATAAACTTCAAGTCCCTCCAGCTTAACAAGGTGGTGGAGGTGGACTCCGACAACACCACAGCCTTGGCTTACATCTCCAAGCAGGGAGGGACTCATTCGTGGAAGTTGTTCTAGATCGCAAGGGACCTCCTCATCTGGTTAAAAGATCGAAAGCTCACGCTGGTAACGAGGTTCATTCAGGGCGATATGAATGTCATGGCAGATCGCCTTAGCCGGAAGGGTCAGGTCATCCCCACAGAGTGGACCCTTCACAAGAATGTTGGCAGCAGACTTTGGGCCCTGTGGGGTCAGCCAACCATAGATCTGTTCGCTACCTCGATAACCTAGAGGCTCCCGTTGTATTGTTCTCCGATTCCAGACCCAGCAGCAGTTCACGTGGATGCTTTTCTGCTGGATTGGTCCCATCTCGACCTGTATGCATTCCCGCCGTTCAAGATTGTCAACAGGGTACTTCAGAAGTTCGCCTCTCACAAAGGGACACGGCTGACGTTGGTTGGCTCCGCTCTGGCCCGCGAGAGAATGGTTCATAGAGGTACTGCAATGGCTGGTCGACATTCCCAGGACTCTTCCTCTAGGAGTGGACCTTCTACGTCTACCTCACGTAAAGAAGGTACATCCAAACCTCCACGCTCTTCGTCTGACTGCCTTCAGACTTTCGAAAGACTCTCAAGAGCTAGGGGCTTTTCGAAGGAGGCAGCCAGAGCGATTGCCAGAGCAAGGAGGACATCCACTCTCAGAGTCTATCAGTCTAAAGGGGAAGTCTTCCGAAGCTGGTACAAGGCCAATGCAGTTTCCTCATCCAGTACCACTGTAACCCAGATTGCTGACTTCCTGTTACATCTAAGGAACGTAAGATCCCTTTCAGCTCCTACGATTAAGGGTTACAGAAGTATGTTGGCAGCGGTTTTCCGCCACAGAGGCTTGGATCTTTCCACCAACAAAGATCTACAGGACCCCCTTAGGTCTTTTAAGACCTCAAAGGAACGTCGGTTGTCCACTCCAGGCTGGAATCTAGGCGTGGTCCTAAGGTTCCTTATGTCATCAAGATTTGAACCTCTCCAATCAGCCTCTTTTAAGGACCTCACATTAAAAACTCTTTTCCTCGTGTGCTTGACAACAGCTAAAAGAGTAAGTGAGATCCACGCCTTCAGCAGGAACATAGTTTTCACATCTGAAACGGCTACATGTTCCTTGCAGCTCGGTTTTTTGCTAAAACGAGCTTCCTTCACGTCCTTGGCCTAAGTCGTTCGAGATCCCAAGCCTGTCCAACTTGGTGGGGGACGAACTGGAGAGAGTACTTTGCCCAGTTAGAGCTCTTAGGTACTATCTAAAAAGGTCATAACCTTTACGAGGACAATCAGAAGCCTTATGGTGTGCTATCAAGAAGCCTTCTCTTCCAAGGTCTAAGAACTCAGTTTCTTACCTATTCAGGCTCCTGATTAGGGAAGCACATTCTCATCTGAAGGAAGAAGACCTTGCTTTGCTGAAGGTAAGGACACATGAAGTGAGAGCTGTGGCTACTTCAGTGGCCCTCAAACAGAACCGTTCTCTGCAGAGTGTTATGGATGCAACCTATTGGAGAAGCAAGTCAGTGTTCGCATCATTCTATCTCAAAGATGTCCAGTCTCTTTACGAGAACTGCTACACCCTGGGACCATTCGTAACAACGAATGCAGTAGTAGGCGGGGGCTCAGCCACTACTTTCCCATAATCCCATAACCTTTTTAACCTTTCTCTTGAATACTTTTTATGGGTTGTACGGTCGGCTAAGAAGCCTTCCACATCCTTGTTGATTTGGCGGGTGGTCAATTCTTTCTTGAGAAGCGCCGAGGTTAAAGGTTGTGATGAGGTCCTTTAGTATGGGTTGCAGCCCTTTATACTTCAGCACCTAAGAGTCGTTCAGCATCCTAAGAGGACCGATACGCTCAGTAAGGAAGACGTACTTAATAAAGGCAGAGTAATGGTTCAAGTCGTCTTCCTTACCAGGTACTTATTTATTTTATGTTATTTTTGAATAACTAATAAAATAAAATACGGGATACTTAGCTTCTTGATTAACATGTACACTGGTTTTCACCCACCACCCTGGGTGTGAATCAGCTACATGATTATCGGGTAAGATTAATATTGAAAAATGTTATTTTCATTAGTAAAATAAATTTTTGAATATACTTACCCGATAATCATGATTTAATTGACCCACCCTTCCTCCCCATAGAGAACCAGTGGACCGAGGAAAAAATTGAGGTGGTGTTGACAAGAAGTACTAGAGTACCTGACCACAGATGGCGCTGTTGTGTACACCCCCACCTGAATAGCGATCGCTGGCGTATCCCGACCATAGATTTCTGTCGGGCAACAGAGTTGACAGCTACATGATTATCGGGTAAGTATATTCAAAAATTTATTTTACTAATGAAAATAACATTTTTCCACCTCAACCACCTCTCTCAGTCCCAAGCCAGTCAAAATGGAAGAGTCTTACAGGAAAGTTGGCAAGGTTACTCATCATTTGTCATTAACTCCTTTATTAGCAAATTTAACGACCATTCCTGCTCTGCTGAAGATGTTGCATATACCCTACTTTAAAAGACTCGAAGTTTGTACTGTATAGCTAGGGAAAATGGAAATGTCTTGTTATATATAAAAGGAATAACTAATAAAGTCACTTGCACATTGTAATTGTGATTTACTTACAGGTACTAGAACAAGCCCCAAAGGATAAACAACTCCCTGATTCATACACCTGTGAAGTGTGTGGTAGATTTTTTCGTGAGGCATCCCATTTTACAAAGCACAAGCGTGGAGCGTTATGCAGGAAACTTGCCCTTCGTATGGCAAAGAAAAACAAAAAGAAAAAGGGTAATGGAAGTGACTGTGGTAAGAAGAATACTGTTTTGCAAAAGCCCTATTTGTGTAATGTATGTGGTGCAAAGTTTTGTGATAAAGTGAATGTTGAGCTCCACATTGAAAGACAGCATAATAGTAAACAGCAGTTGTGGGTTGAAATATCAAAAAGTGGGGGTTTTACCTGTGCTGAATGTGGCCGTTGGTTTCAAGACAAGGGTAATTTAGTTGAGCACCAAAAGCAACACATGCAGACATATCTGCACCAAAATGAACGCCTTAATCATTCAGGTGAACGGTTAGTAGTTCCAGACCGCTCGTTAGTCCAGCAACCACATAATGTAGCTGTTGCTTATTATCATGATGCTTTACAACAAGTGCAGAACTATGGACAGCAGCCTCAACCTTCTCATTTACCTCCTCCCCCGCCTGCACCACCACCTGTCGCTCATGTTCATCCCAATATGACTCCAATTCTTCATACACCACAGATGGTACCTAATAACTTAGCACCAGGACCACAGCCTATTCCTCAATCCACAGTGCCCTGTCTATCCCCTTTGCCAAATCAAGTTCCATCTATGGGACCTGTAGATAATATGTCAAAAGCACTCAAAAATAACAAATCAGACAAACTATTGGCAAACAGTAAATGGAATATTTGTGGTGACTGTGGTCTTAAATTCGTAGATCCTATGAACTTGGAAATCCATATTCAAAGAATACATCCAGATTCATATATGTTGGAGACTGTGAATTTGGGGTATGGAACAATTTTATACAAGACCAATAATACACGTTCGGATGTCCAGTGTTTGTTGAGTCAAAATGGTACAGTGAGTCCAGATAATAAACAAACTAAGGCAAATCCTCAAACCTTTGACTGCATTCTTTGTGGTTTCAAAGCAACATCAAAAACTTATATTTTCAACCATTTGCAAAATGTTCATAGTACAAGTAATATAAATTTCATACATGTCTTAGAAACTCTTGAAAGTGGGAAAAAAGGTTCGCGTGGAGTAAAAGGTAAGAAAGGAAGCCAAGATCCACTCCTTAGGGAGCAAAGACACGTGTGTGATGCATGTAAAGCAGTGTTTCTTTCAAAGGCAGAACTTATTCGACATAGGATTAAAGACAAGCAGTATATGTGTGGTGTATGTTGCCATGCATCTTGTAGCCAGCTTCAGATAACTGCCCATATGGCAACACATGATCCGTTATCAGATTCTACAAGAAATACTTCGGGAAGTGGTCTTGTATGTTGGGTATGTGGTGTTGTATTGTTGTCCGCATCAATATTAGACAATCACTTGGTTACCCATGGTACTATTACAGTAGAATGCATTACGTGTGGTGAGCATTCCGACAGGCTAGAAGCATTGGTTCCCCATCTTTCAGTTCACCTTCCCCGACAAACATCTAGAGTAAGGTTGACTTTTTCAAGGGCAGATCAGCCTTCAACACCATATGCAACAGAAATGGAAGTTGGTATTGATGGCACAATAGGTGCCGATGCTAGTTTTTTGTCTTCCGGTCCAGTAACAGCAGTTTCATCTGGAAAGGTCCCCACTCGTATTCCAGAGGCATATGCTTGCAGTGAATGTGGTGCTTATTTATCAGGTGCTGCACAGTTAGAAGCTCACTTGCAAGTCCACCAATCTCCGTGTGTTGCAAGCTCTCATGGATCAACTGCTAATCATGGTACATTTACAACTACAACTTCAACAGTCTCTTCTTCCCAAGATGGAGGGATGTCTACCAGTAGTGTTGACAAAGTTCCAGGATCCTTTGAGTTTCGTTGTGAGGAGTGTGGGTTTTGGCGACAGGAAAGTGAACCTGTTATGCGCCATATTCAGGCGGTGCATATGTCCGGTAATATGTTACAGTCAATTAAACTTCAGTCGGGTATAGTTCAAATCAATCCAATTCATGTTGTTACTCCCATCAGTACCCTGTCGGCACAGTGAGATAATTATTTTTGTTATCTGAAAATTATTTTTTTCCTAGATTCAGATTGTTATTGTCTTCATTGTAAGATACTTGTATGTGTACATATTTGTTAAATAATGGATAGATCTAATAAACACTTAGATACCTCTTACATGTACAGTATTAGATTTTATGAATGGGAGGGCCTTTATTAAATTACTCCCACAGTTAAATATTAATTTGTTCCTACACATATGCAAACCTTTTGTTCTTTGAAATAGGGAATGTCTTCAGCAGAGCTGCAACAGCCATTGAAATCGTTAACAAGGTACTGTAGTTAATGACAGTTGGTGAGCATAGGTGAGTAGACCTGCCTACTCTCCTGTCAAAGACTGCTGTATTCACTTTTGTCTTTGGCTGCAAAGAGTACAATTTATACTGTTACATCCTACCCAAGGTTTTTTAATCCTTCACTTATACTTTTTAGTTTGAATGGTTGATATTGGCTTTGTGTTAGTGAAACAAAGTAGGAATGTGATTGAAGGATGGAAACGGCTTTGGTTTAGGGCAATGTGCCTGAGGGGCATGATTATTTGCAGTTATCTCTATATTCAGAGTGTAGATCATGGCCTGTTAAGGCAAGTACAGTATATTTTTTGGGAGAAGGAAAACTTATCCGGCGTCTTTCTTGGTATTTCCCATGACAGTGCTGGAGAGACTTGATCATGGCGCTCCTCATCAAGTTTGCCATTTGCTGAAGTTTCTGGTTAGCCCTTGATATTCGTGGGTTCTATCTTCATGAGATGGACCATTCGCGATACAGAGAATTTTATATCCTGTTACATAAAAATTCACCCATTCACAGTTTTGCAATAAGTACTCTCGTGAGCTGACTTTTTCAAACTTACTTCACTTATGCACCTGTCCTTCTTTACCCCATTGCCCTCTCTGCACAGCACAACAGACCATTTTTTGCTGACAAATATACATGACAAATTTATTATTATTGTTATTATTATTATTATTGTTGTTGTTATTATTGTTATTATTATTATTATTATTATTACTTGCTAAGCTACAACCCTATTTGGAAAAGCAGGATGCTATAAGCCCAGGGGCTCCAACGGGAAAAATAGCCCAGTGAGGAAAGGAAACAATGAAAATTAAATAATTTAAGAACAGTAACAACATTAAATAAATATTTCCTATATACTCTATAAAAACTTTAACAAGACAAGAGGAAGAGAAATAAGATAGAATAGTGTGCTCGAGTGTACCCTTAAGCAAGAGAACTCTAATCCAAGACAGTAGAAGACCATGGTACAGAGGCTATGGCACTATTATTATTATTATTATTATTATTATTATTACTTGCTAAGCTACAACTGTAGTTGGAAAAGCAAAATGCTACAAGCTCAGGGGCTCCAACAGGGAAAATAGCCCTGTACGGAAAGGAAACAAGGAAAAATAAAATATTTTAAGGACAATGGTTTGATTTTGGAGTGTCCTTCTCCTAGAAGGGCTACTTACCATAGCTAAAGAGTCTCTTCTACCCTTACCAAGAGGAAAGGAGCCACTGAACAATTACAGTGCAGTAGTTAACCCCTTTAGAGAAGAAGAATTGTTTGGTAATCTCAGTGTTGTCAGGTGTATAAGGAATGAGGACAGAGGAGAATATGTAAAGAATAGGCCAGACTATTCGGTGTATATGTAGGCAAAAGGAAAATGAGCTGTAACCAGAGAGGATCCAATGGGGTACTGTCTGGCCAGTCAAAGGACCCCATAACTCTCTAGCAGTAGTATCTAAATGTGTGGCTGATGCCCTGGCCAACCTACTAACATGTGTAAACTATTCAATGATAAACCCTTTGCATAGTAATTCTAATAATAAAAATCATGCCAAGAAGTTTATACATACATTATGTTTAAGAAATATTTTATTCAAGGGAGTATACCTACATGTCCTTCAACTCTTTTGTTCTTGTCCCTGGAAGTGCTAAACAACCTTCAGAGCCTTCTATTCAAGGGAGTATACCTACATGTCCTTCAACACTTTTGTTCTTGTCCCTGTGGTTGTAGTTCTATATGCAACAGAAAACATCTTGTCTATGGGAATGTGGTCAGCGTAAGCCTGAGGAAACGGTAGAATGACTGGCTCTTATTGCTTATTTCCTTCCTCTCACTTGGGGACGAAACATTCATATGGTTATGCTACAAACCTAACATTGATTCTGGTAAGCTACAACTCTGAGCACCATTCATATTAGACTGGGTCTGTGAAAAATTCTCCCCATCTCTTTACAAGGGGGATAATGGAACAATACCTACCTATTGGCCATCTTGTGCTCGGAATTTCATTCAAGACTATCATCCCTTCAGGAGAGAACGATTCCTTCATAGATCGAGCACCAGATACATAACCAAGCACTAGCCAGGCCCTATCATCCTTCTCATCTTGATGGTAGGTAGATGGGAGGTTGCTGTAGTCATATTCCTCGCTCCCATATTGGACCAGAGAGAGACACATATGCCAAGGAAAAATGAAACCGAACCAGTTTGTTTCTAGGATTTCCTATCTACTAATAAGTTAGTCCCCCTATTTTAAAGGACTAAAGGTTTGTATTCGGGAAGGAACAAATAATAGATTTTAAAACTTGTTTAAATTTTCCCTAATTGTACAAACCTGAGTCCTTCCCACCTCAACCACCCATCTTAGCTATGAGCTAAAGGTCAAAAGTGAAGAGTCTTTGACAAGAGAGTAAGCAGGACTACTTGTTTGTGCTCACCACCTATCGTTAACTACCTTGATGATGATATCAGTGGCTGTTCCAGCTTTGCTGAAAATGCTTTCTATTTTAAAGGACCCAGGTTTGTATAGCTTGAAAAATACAAATTACTTTTTAAATTTTTATTCTATTTCATGTGAAATTAGACAAGTGGCCTTTGTTTAATTTGCAGTACAGTAATCCCGAAATTATATGCTATTCCTAACTGCACTTCACATTTCGCAACTAGTAACACTTTTTTTTTTTCAAGGACTATCTTTAATTGTGCAATCTCCTTAAAGTTCAATAAGTCAAAGAAGGTTGTCTTACTTTAAATATTTATTATGGATTTATAGCTTATGTATTTCTGCTGAAAACTGAATAAATGTTAGAGGAGTTGAAAGAAAGTGTGTGTAAAAGTATTTGGGGGGCACAGAGATTGGGAAATTTCATGTTCCTAGTTAATTAGGATTTCAAAAATCTTCATTTAAAAATATATAATTTAGGGTTTTTCTTTTTTTGCAAACCTACAGTTAATTTTTTTTTTTTTTTATTTATTTATTTTTTTTTTTTTTTTTTTTTTTTTTTTTTTAAACCATTATTTTTTATTGATTAATTTTCTTCCAAATGATGAAAAGTGTCCCTCTGTCTATTGGAGTAATTGTTTTGTCAAGACTTAGTTTACAGATCTCGGAAAATAGAAAGAAATAAATAGGTTAGTTGCATGTCAATAATTTTTCTACTGTGGTCTTGGAAGGCGTAAAGAAAGAAGGATAGCTTCACCTCAATTAAAATGGAGATTATATGGAGTTCAGAGTTGGGACAATTTTGTTTTTGTACATAATTATACAGTAGTACCTCGATATAAAAGTAATCCATTCCAAGTGCAATCTTAACTCAAAATACTTGTAAATTGACCTATTTTTTCCATAAGAATAGTCAATTAACTTGATGCATTCCACACATCCAAAAATACATTGTATATACTGTATTTATACATTCATTTTTAAAGGTTTTAAAGTAGCTATAACAATAAAAATTATAACCCTGTTATCATAAAGGAATGCAAATTAATAATTCACAATAAAAATAGAAATATTTACAAAATACCTCGCACCTTATCTCTGAGGGGAGGAGGAGGGCGGAGGGCAGGTTACTGCCTGAAGGGAGAATCTCCCTCCATGCAAAATTCATCGGGAGTTCTCTCTCTTGAACGTTGTTCACTATCACAAACTGCATCGCTTAATTTACACTTTCCAAACACTCGTCGTCTTTCTTTACACACTCGTTTAGTTTTGACAAGGAGCCCTTCTAGAGTCGACTGCTTTGTCCTTTACTTTAAAATTTCTTGGACATATGACATTGCATTTTCGGTATTGTACAGGATTCAGTACTCACCCTGACAAAGCTGTGTCTATTATGAAATTTTGCAGGCTTTCCACACATTTTTTTGTATTTCATCCTCAGTTAAAATCTCTGCAGATCTTGATATGGCCCCCTAATCAGCTTCAATACCTTTGCTTTTTCAATGATAGTGTTTTCGGCAATCGTACCACTTTCTAACTGCCTCTCATTAATCCAGATAAACAGGTGTTAAGATAATTTTGCTGTTGATTCGTTAATGCTTGTTCATCATCATCTATTGCTTTGATATCCTCTGTATTGTTCAGAATTGTAACTGTACCAATCGTGGATGTTGCAGTACGAATTTACAGTTTTTGCGGGATGGCTGCATACTTTTTTGTTTTCTTACCATCTTTTTTTATCACCTTGGGGGCCATTTTCACAAAACTGTTAACTTTACAATGCAGCACGAATGTCTTCAGTAGTGGTCACAAGTTGGCAAGGAACATACAGTCACAACTCCACAAGAAAACAATTCCAAATATATGTGAGGGCTGCTGGAAGAGTGAAAGAGTTAAGCTCTTAACCAGGGTAGAATGGGTTTTGCGAGCTACGAAAAAAAACAACAAAAATGCCCGTGAACACTGAGTAGGTTGCGTATGGGTGTGCATGCTAGTTTCGTTAGTACTAGTCAATAAAAAATGCGCATACAGAGGGAAAGGAAAATTTTTGCTCGCAGACTGATTTGAATCTGTATGCCTGTATTCAGTCGCTTGTAAACCAAGGTAGAACGGTATACTGAAAGAATTTTTTTAAAAGGTTGTGCAAGTTTATATTAATAGATAAGGATAGAAATCATTTTGCTCTTGTTCTTAATTTCTAAATTTAAATTGACACAATTTATGAACATAAAGCTTATTAACATAGAAAAAAATTTTAGCATCAAATTTGCTCATCTATCCCCACCTCTTATAATAATGGTATTTAAAGTTAAAGGGTCCATTTTTTTTTTATTATCTTGCACTTTGGCAGTTCACATCTAATGATAAATGGTAAAAGTTGAAGGGTTAAGGTTATGGATTTGTTTCATTTACTAATTCTTATGTATAATTTAGTAAATTTTGTTATTTTACAGGTTTCCCTAAAAGTGTATTTGTCAGGTGTGAAAGAGATGTCAGTGTGTTGCATGTCAAGTATATGAAAGTGTATTTAGAATTGAACATTTTTTTGCTGGACTTTTTTTGCACTGTTCTCATGTCTGTGGATTCTGTAAGTTTTATCAGCTTGAGTGTATGTTTCCACAGGCTAGGAAATGTAAGGTATGAATTTTGTTGGTAGCCTAGCAAAGGTTAGAATTTTCATTTTATATTATTTTAATGAGTCTTACCTAATATTCATGTGCTTACAGGCTTAAAGTGTTCGCTTGTAAAAACGAGTTTCTTCTAGATTTAAATATCCCACTGAGTAAACACTATCTTATCCCCCTTTGTTGGAACTGAGACTGTAATAGCGCATTTTGGCATTTTGTTTTATATTGTATACAAATAACCATGTATTATTATAAGTTTTAATTAAAATGAAAATCATCAAGTTAGAGCCATGGCAGATGTTGTGATGAACTTTGCCAAATTTCTAATCAGTCTGACATGCATCAATTTTTGGAAGGACTAAGTTGCTCAAGCCTTATAGATATTAAAGGATGCTCTCTTAAGCTACTATTATTAAAGTGTATCATTGATCCATCTGGAGATTTGAAAATCAAGAATGAGGAAGAAGATAGAGCAAGGCAAGTTGTAAAGTAGTACTGTCAATCATGGAAGTCTCCATGTGTTCTGCCTGTAGTAGCATAAGAAATGGAATACAATATCATGCAAAAATTAGAAGTTCAACATAAAATGAAGGTAAAGGCAAGTAGATAAACCATTCATCGTATTTGTAATGAAGCCGAAAAGTCTTAGGAGCAATTTGCAACTCCAGTGTTCAAATAAAATCATAAAAGATGAAACCTTATTAAGCATTGAGACGTCTGTGATTAATGTGCTGTATAAAGGCCAGTGCTAAATTTCTGCATTATAGAGAAATTCTTGCACATGAAATTTTATCTTAATTTGGGAAAATATTGGATAAGTTATTTGAAGGATTCTTTTCAACATTAAAACTACTGTATGAAAATGTAATGTACAGTATTATGTGAAATTAATTTTCTTGTAAAATGAATGACTTTATCTGGCAAGCCTTTTTTATGAAAAAAAGCCCAGTTAGCATATGATATACATATGGTCCTTTTACAACGATCTCAACTTTTTATTTTCGAGTTTACAAAATACTGTAGGTGTAATGATATCTTATATAAAATTGGAATTTATTATGCAATGTGAATAATCCTAAACAGCCTACTAATACTGTATGATATGTATAAAAAAAACCTTTGTAGCTCACAGTCAGAGGAGTTGCTTCTGTCTCAGTCTCACTGTAGATTGGCAATGAAAGGTTTATTGTGATATATATATATATATATATATATATATATATATATATATATATATATATATATATATTTATTTATTTATATATATATATATATATATATATATATATATATATATATATATATATATATATATATATATATATATAATCTTGTACATTTATGTCTACAAAATGCATAAGTTCATCTTTTATTGTGGATGAAAGGAAGAGGAAAGCTATTGATTTTGAAGAGAAATTGAAGATAATAAGTCAGCATGATGGAGCTAAAACTATAACAGTCATTTGTATTTGATCTTGAACTCTCTAGAGTATGGGTTCAAATTTCAACAATCAACATGGACAAGAATAGAAAATGGTTGCTGTTAAATTATTTTCATTTGTAAAATCTGTAGTTATTTGCTTGAATAAACTAGGGCCTATTGATGATATGGAATGATTACGTGTAACATGGATAGAAGATCAAATACAATAACATTTATCCTACCGACAATACAAGCTAAGGAAAGAACACTATTTGGAAAGCTTAATCAACTATATGACAATCTTACCTCCACATTTGTTTACAGCAAGTTCCAGATGGCCACAAATATTGAAGAATCATAAAAATTTCATCAATGTTAAAGTTAGTAGTGAAGCTGTAAGTGCTAATAATGTAGGTGAAAAATGCAAGGAAGAATTTAGTGTTATTACTGTATTGTAGAAGACATATTTTCCTGGGCAAATATTTTATTTAGGCAAAGCAGGCTTGTGTTGGAGGAAAGTGCATGAATTTTCATTCATTCATTAAGATTTTTAAGGCTTTTAAAAATCTTACACCTTTTCTTTTAGGTGAAAATATTTCTGGCTATAAATTGAAGCCTTTTATTACTTGCTTCTCTAAAAACAAAAAGCATTGGCAGAAGTAAACAAGCATTTGACTCCTGTTAATTTTCACCACTACAAAAAAAGGCAGGGTAATGAATACTTTGCTTGAAGATTGGATTTTAAATTGTTTAATTACAAAACTGAATCAATATTATGATCAGAATTATGTTACTTTAAGGTATTTTTTATTATAGATAATACTCCTAGATATCCAGTTTCTAGGTGATTTGTATTTCAAAGTGAAGTTTGTGCTTTTACCACCAAACAACTTCTCTTATTCAACCTATGAATTAGGTGCCATGGCAGCATTCAAAGCGTATTACTCACAAAACCTACAGCTTAGGCAGTCAAAACTTATGAACAGAAGCCATTCCAAATATTTTGGAAGGAATTAAACATTCTAAATTTAGTTAAAAACATGCAATAGGTTCAGGAATGTAAAAATTCAGTATGAAAAAATATTTTTAAAACATGTACGGATACATTCAAAGGAGTTTAAAGATGATTATGATGTAGAAGAAATAAATGAGAACATTGGGGTTGAAAATTAATGAAGAATATATGGTGATGCAATGCATTCAACAACTTTTATTAATTGTGGATGACGAACAGACACAGAAGACTATTGGGATGAGCTACTAAAAGGTTCACAACAATGGATTGTAAATTTTGGAAGAAATATTTAACTACAAAAGGTTCGCAAAAATTGAGAAATTCAGTGTTGCTTGTTATAAAGTTATGTATAATGACGGGAATAAATTATATGTAGTAAAGTGTGAATTTTGGTGAAATAGCGGAGAATACGATACATAGACTCTATGAACATTTTATTTTTATATTTACATGATTATTTGCTTAATTATAGTTATATTGTAAATTCATTATACAAATATTTTGGGTTAAAATATTCTAAAACTTATTGACATTATTACCAGCGCTTGATTAAGACTTTAGGTAAGCTAGACTTAATTTGCGTTATCTACAGTAGGTTTGCAATGAGGTCTTGCTTTGCTATGAATTGAGATTACTGTAGAGTTTTCTGGACTAATATGTAGCTCTATTTAAAAGATAAAATAAATAGAATCTCTTGTAAGACAGCAGTTAAATATTAAACAAAATAAAAATGTAAATAAATTGAAGACTGTTTTATGTGATCAGATTTAAACACTGCCTAAAGAAAAGGATGTACTGTGTGTTTATAATATATACATACATATATATATATATATATATATATATATATATATATATATATATATATATATATATATATATATATATATATACACACACAGTATATACACACATACATACATACACAGTAAATACCACAGATTATTAGTAACCTGGTATAAATTCGTTTTGGTTTACGGCCAGGAAAGTTCATTTCAGCATACATTCAAAGTATGTCTGTAAGTAAAAATTGTCTTGCATATTTACATTTCTTGTAGACGGGTACCAATTTGGTTTTGTATAAGACTGCAACCCTCTCTTGCTCAGAGCCTAAGTCTCACTCTCCATGCAACATTAGTAGAAGAATTGTCTCTCACACACGTCTTTGGAATTGTGACAGTGTGTACTTTGTCAGCTTGTGATCACTACTGCTCATCACAAATGCATTTGTGCTGCCTTGTAAAGTTGACAGTTTTGTGACAATGGCACCCCCCAAGGCTATTAAAAAAGATGGCGGGAAGAAGAAAGCTTGTGGCCTACCTGCAAAACACTTCACATTCGTACTGCAACATCCATGATTGCCTATTTAAATCCAGAAGAAACTCATTTCTATTTCATGTCAAAAGCTGACGGCTATAGCATATAGGCTAAGTATATGAATATTAATTATTTGAATGATAAATGTTATTATAGGAATTAGCTTTTTCACTCTTGGCAGAAATCTTTACCACTCCATCTTTGCTTTATTTGTTGAAATAATATTAAGGGATTACTGTACTGTATTATGAACCACATTGCATTTGGCATATCTGGAACATGTACGTTACTAGTGATCAATATATGCCCAGTAATTAACTGGACTTATTTTGTATGTTGTATTGAAAATTGTAACCCAATAGAATTTTATTTAGCTTCAAAACTTTAGTGAAGTATTAGCAGGGTTGCATACACAAATACTGTATTGTATAATACTATTTGGGTTGTATCATTTATCCCAAGGATAATTTAATTTATGCTGAATTTTGGCATACTATGTCAACTTCTGCGTAATTCCAGCTGTTGTGCAGCTGCGAGTGTAAATTATGAGTATTACAGTACTGCATCTTTTATACCAGATCACTTTGGTCTTTTATAAAGAATACTACTATTTTAAGGTCTTATTTTAAAGAACTGTATGAGAACACTGTAGCATTAAAGCTCTTGAAAAATGACCTAAGTGTTATGGTTAATGCAGAAATGTTTTTTTAATTCTTGGGGTAATTGTGAATATATATTTGGGTTTGGTACTGCAAAAATATTGATTTTACTCCTAAATGGAGCTAGTGTTTGATGGGAAGGATATATTTGTTGGAGATAAATTATTAATGGTAATAAAGATGAGAGTAATCTATGAAGGAAACCTTAGCAAAAAGTATTTTTGTGACCCCATCTATTGTATAATTATAAAAATTGTTGGTACACCTTTAGAACTCTACTCAAGTCACCTTTCTCATAAACAAGTACTTGTAACATGAAGGTAATGTGATATCAAGATAAGTAGAACATGATTTTGGATCATGTTCAATTATTGTTCCATCCAGTGAATCACATGAATATCCTACACCTTTAGGTATAGATGAATTAAAATTACAAAGAGTTTAATAATTTTTTTGTCAATTAGATTGACTACAGCAGTTGGTTGTGAATTTTCTTCAGAATGTAAACATGTTATAAACTCATTGATTTGTGATTAGGAAAATCGATCTTTGAAAAACTTGATTGATATTTTTAAATACAAACCCACCATTTACTTTATTCATTAAGAAAGATCACCTGGTAGCTGATTGCCAGCACAGAACATACAGACCTTCTTAATTTGGGTTTCAGTTTGCAAAAATTGCAAGGAAACCTCACTTGTGTAGCTTAGATATGGCTGCCAGAAATATTTGCAAATAGTGTATTTGCTTAAACAAATTTATGACACAATGTAAGCATCTACAGTATTTACCTTAGTCCAGTCAATAATTAAAGGGGCCATAAAATTTAGCAGGTAGTACCATAGTTAGCCAATTAACACCAGTGGTCCAATTAAGAAATGTGCATAAGATTAGCAAGGGATAGCGCGTTTAAACCCTGTGCATGCAACATAATAAAATGTGTAGCTACACCCAATTTTTGGTTTTAGTTTTGGAGAGAAAGCAAGAATAGAGAGAGAAAAAAAGTTTAGCATACTTGATCCTAAATTTAAAAGGTCATTAGTGTTGGTTTAAAGCTAAAATTTTAGTCCATGTTAAGTGTACAAATGTGTATGATTTCTCTATTTGTTATATGTCACATTTCTAATTTATGAAAACACTTTTGTTCTCCAAAGATAAGACCAAGATCGCCTTAACTAACCAAGGAAAGCAAAATAATGGTATTAGAATATGATACTGACAATTTATACCTGTCACTATCTTCCCATAAGACCTAAACAAGCAATAAAGCAAATACCAATTTGAACTTATAGCGGCCGCCTATGAGAAGAGCAAACTGCGGATGGAATCGGCTCTCCATTCTTCTGAGAAGGTCTGATGAAGGAAGAGAGGATTATATCAGGATAATACTCAAGCCTGGTAATATTGTAGCACCACTGGAAATCAAGCCAGTTCACACACTCGGAGCACGTGTTCTCCCAAGAACAAAATGACCCCGACACAAAGTATGGGGATCTACTGTATATCTATGTGCAAAAGGAAGGAACCATATGCTTTCCCTTCCACACCTGGACACTTACGCTGAACACGCTCACTTTCCATGCTGAATGGTAATCCACAACCAAAACATGCACACTGAAAAAAAAAAAAAAGAGGACACAACCTAAGGAACACAACATTGGGAAGACGACCGAAGGCAAAGGCAACCAGAACTGTAATAGAGTCCCTTGGCCAGGTTGCAACCTGAGCTGACCAGTCATTCCTGGCGAAGAGAGGTGGGGATTTGGGGGAAGACCTATCTGGAATTTACTGATTTTTTGGTCAGAACTGGGAAGATTCCAGGATTCTCCTGTAGTTGTGGTTCGTGGTAAGTATTGTTAGGAAAAATACAAATTACTGTACCAAGAATTTGTCATATTTAAGGCATTTTTTTCTCACATTAAATATGATATTATCAAGTCATATTAAGGTCCTCTTCAGATAAAAGTTAATACTATTCAGGATTAGAAGTACAAAAGCTAAGGAAGGTACAAGGGAAAAAAAAAAAATTAAAATTGAGGATACAATGGTCATTTGAGTCGCACCAAATTTGCTATTAAAAATTATGTTCTGTAAGTAGAAGTAGCATTTCTAGAAAACTTTCAGCTCGGTAAACAACTATGTAAATGCTCTTTCTCTCTGAAAATAACTTAGTACAATTTTTATCATAGCTTAATATTCCTATGAGTTTTCTTGCCAGAAGAAGTTGAAGCATTGTAAAAAAAAGATTATTTGAACGTTATCTGTTGCTACAAAAGTTATTTTCAAAGCTCTACAGTGGTTAGTGAATAGGAAGACATTAACGCATATCATATAAATAGCCTAACTCGGCATTGAAGGTACAATTAAGAACCTAAATGTGTGTAGCTTGCTGTTTAAAAATTCACAAAAGCTACTACTGTATCCCTGTACATGTGAATAAGTATACAATACACTGACAATTACACTATAGGGGAAACAAAACGAGACCTATTTTAATGACTTCAGCACTAGGAAGAGGAAAAGTTAAAAGAAAAAAAAATCTACACAATAATTAGGCAATAAACATGCACAAAGGTAATACTAAGGATGAGAAATACACCATTTACTGCATAACATTCAAAGTTATAAAACAAGTGCAAAAGATACTTGATTGGCTATCTAAAGAATAACAAAGGAAACAAGAGAGTAGCTCAGCCTCTGAAGTACTTATAACGTGTACCAAACTTGTCCATTTATACCAGAAAATTGCAAGATTATTTAACCAAATAAGGCACTGACATATAGTCAATCGAATCCTGTATAGGTATATAAATGTGCTCACTGTATTAGACCAGGTAAATGACACGAGAAGGCAGAACAAAGTTATTTCATTCCATTTTCTGGTACACTGGAGCAGATAAAATAGTTTTTGGGCTCAAGCCATGGCGTCCTGATGGAAGGTTCCTTTTTGGTAGCTTCCTTGGGTAAATAACTACTAAGATATTCCCAGAGAATTTAACCACAGGTTATCACAGAATTCTAACTTCTGGAGCGAGTATCCTAAAGGTTTCCCTTTTAAGACATCGTATATCAACAGGGGACGCATGTATTAACGCGCCACATAGCTATCTACACCCTGAACAGAGTTAATGCTTCGGTGTGTAAGGGCTGAGAATAGCTGGGAGCCGTTCCATAGCTAATCTCATTCGTGGCTACTACTGATACTCGAGACGTAAACAAACGGGCGCCATTGCTTAAAAGACGTCACGTCCGTCTTTATCCTTTGTTCAGTAGCTCGCCCTACTTAGACGGATTTTCCCTGTGCTTCACTTATCGCTTTGCATCTATGTAATGTCGCTACCTTCAGCCTCGCCTTCTTCTGGAAAGTTGAGTACAAGGTTCCAGTATTGTTTAGTAAAGCTCTGACCGTAAAGTAAATATTACTTTCCGAGATAATTGCTGTTTTGTGGCAGAGCTGTGCCTCTACCGGACCCGCCATTTTATGGCGTCGCTGTTGTTATGCATGCCTTATTTAGTTAGCCACAACAACGCTTCCGGCCTTATTTACTAATCAATTACATTAGTTTATTTAGTCTTCATAGCTAGGAACTTTTATATCGTGTTTCGACGCTTTTTATCGGTCATCGATTGACCTCATACCAGTCGGCTTCTATAGCCCCCAGGCCAGAGCGCCTGTATATAAGTGTTCATGCATGATTTTATTAGTGATCCTAGGCTAAGTTATGAAGATAGTGGCATTATTTTACAATACTTTCGACCGTGATGCAAGTGTTTTTTCGCCTTCAGGGACCATATAGGGGATAGGTTAGTTAGTGTCCCTTCCTAACCTAACCTCCTGGTAGGACCCCTATATGCTTCCTTCATCCCCTGCCTTGGCACTCCCTCTGTTTAGCCTTGATTTCCTTTCTGAGTAAGGGGATCAAGTGTCTAATGGAGTATTCATCGCCTCTCAGTCCTCCCTAAGGGAATGAACCCCCCTTAGGGTTGCGTCCAAGAGTGAGGTTAGGCTAGCCCTTCCTCTATGGCTAGGAATAGTCTATGACTGTCCTGCCATAGCGATATGTCTTCTATCCTTTCTAGTTCAGGACTCCTAGCCCTGTTCTAGGTTAGGTTTTGGAAGGTTACTCTGTCCCCTGCTGAAACTGTACCTATGCACCGTTTCAGCCTGGCGGCCTTATCTTAGGTTAGGGAGTGTCCTCCCTTTCCCTAGTGGCCGCTCTGGTACAGATCCCCTTCCTTGGAAGACTCTTCTCTTCTCCCCTCCCCACCTATCTCTTGTATAGCCTAGCCTACACTTAGGTTAGTCTATACCCATCTGTCCCCTGTCCTACAACTCCTCCTTAGGGCGGAGTGATAGGGCTACCTTGAGCTTCCTTGTGCAGTCCGCTCTGGTACAGTTAGTCTATACCCATCTGTCCCCTGTCCTACAACTCCTCCTTAGGGCGGAGTGATAGGGCTACCTTGAGCTTCCTTGTGCAGTCCGCTCTGGTACATATACCCTTCATAGTGTCCTATGGGGTTAGCCACTGGATGCGTTCTGCATGTGGAGGTCTCTCCCCTCTTGGGTGTCCCCTAGTCCTCCCTTGGGCTACCCTAGCCCCCGGTCCTCTGCGACCCCGGCTCCTGGGTGATAGAGCCTGCCTCTATCATGGGTACACCCTCTCAGGGGGGGATGTCTGGATTCCATGGCTGGACTTCTTACATCCCTCCCCCTGTCTCTCTCACTATCCGGGTGCCGGTCCCTTGCCGCCTCCACTGTCGGCGATACCTGCTTCCTACCTTGGTGACTCTCCCCTACCCTCATGCCGCCAGCCCCTCCGCTTGCCGGGGGACTGTCGACCGCCGCCGGCTCCCGCCGACGGCCTTCCTCCTTCCTCCTAGCTTCACCGTCCGCCCGCCGGTCGGCCACCGGAGTGCCGGCATTCACTGCCGGCAACCTGGTTCAGCTATAACCATCCTTATCCCAGTCACCAATCCGGCATCCTCCGACCGCCGGAGCCGCCGCTCCTCTGCCGGCGTGCCGGCGTGCCGCCGTTGTACCGGCGGCCGCCACCCTGGCTTTACTCTTGACTTACATTTTGTCTGTCCTAATGCCAGAAACTCTGCTGGAGCGGCCTCCGGCGTGCCGGAGGTCTGCCGGAACCTCCTGGAGGCGTCAAGGATACTTGCACCCCCTTCTCCTAGCTATCACTTGTATACTGATAGCCCTACACTGCAAACAGATAGCCTGTTACACTCTTTAGATCAGTGCCTTGGTACTGTTCTATTAGTAAGCATGCTGTCCCTTTGCATTCTTCAATATTCCAGCATGCTGCGTGCATCTTAGCGTGGCTGGTTGCCGGAAGCAGTTACCCTAAGGGACCTGTTAGCTCCCTAATTTGGGACTGAGTGATCTCAGTCCCAAACTTATCCTTGGTTTTCCACGGAATTCCATTGCCCTGTGGAATTTCAGGGAATACTATCCTGTGCCTTCGGCCATCTCGGATTACCCATGGATAAAGCTTGCGGTAGCCAGACGGGCGAGATGCATGGAGTATGTTTTCTTTACTACTTCAATCTCTATGCATCACTCCCTTCATTAAGTTAAAATTAATGATTAATGTTAACTTAGCTTAAGAGCCATTCTTATGACTCCCCCCATACTCATTTTCTCTTTCTTCCACAGGAGGAGCAGACGAAGTGTGACTTCGACTTCTGCGCTGTGAAACGCCCGCACTTCTACGGGCATACGGCTTGCAGGACTCACGCCCCTTGTGCTGACAAGAAAGGGGATCTGAAATTCTGGAACCCACTGAATTGTACGGTCTTCCAGGCTCACCTAGTTGATGCCTTCCATAACCCTCCCTCAGCGGAGGTCAGGGACATTTCTCGGGAGAAGCTACGCAAGTGGGTGCGTGGCTTCCAGAAGAATGCCACCGGACCGTACCTGGCCACTGAAGAATTAAGGTCACTCCTGTTCCCTAAGGCCTCCCCTGATTCTGTGGTTCCCAAGGATGCGATTCCCACTGTCCAAATTACAGTGGAACCTGATGTTGTCATGGCTCAGTCCATGCACGAGTGCCGCCTGGATTCTGAAGATGACGAACATATGTCGGACGTCTCGGAAGACACGGAGAAGACTCTTATGGCTCAAGGAGCTGAAGATGACGAAGACCAGGTGGAATACGCCGAGTCGGAGCAAGAGGTCGCTCCTCCTTCCATCTCCGCTCCTACTCCTACACCGACGGAAGTATCTATCCCGTCTACCTCCACGACCCCGGATCCCTCTTCTTCCACTCAAGAAATGATCCGGTTGATTAGAGCCGTCATGGACGACAGGTTAAAGGAGAATCAGGAGTTCATCAGGTCCATGATGGGATCCAGAGAACCGAAGAGGATTTCGGTTAAGGATCTCCCCGCTTGCTCACATGCCAACCCGTGGAGGTATGCTGAGCATATGGTTATCGCGACCGGCAGGATCTTTATCAGCGACAAGATCGGCACGGTCCCTTTGGAAGACGTGGAGTTCTTCCCAAACTTTGAGGCCTACCCGGACTGTTACGTCCGACTTCGTTCCGAACCTGCCTCTAAGGAAGAGACCGAACCGAAGGAAGAGATAGTGTTCGATCTCGCGAAGGCCCAGGCTATGCTAGCCAACACATTCAAGAGTAGGGGTTTTACCTGCTCTAAGCTTCCGGCCCTGAGCAAGAAGCACCCTACTTATGTCGCACCTGAAAATGCGGTTCTTCCATTCTTGGAAAAGGCCTTCACTGCGTGCCTTAAAGCTGTGGAAGAGGGGAAAGCCTGCCCTGCACTGGAGGAGTGCAGACCCTTCTCCATAGTCACTCCCCCTGACGCTCGACACTGGAAGGATATCCAGCATACTTTCGTCGTGGGAAAGCTAGATCCTGACGTCGCCGGACGTCAGTTTAATGAAGACCTCCCTAAGCTCAACGATCACCTCCTTCGTCGGGAACAAGATACGAAGGAGAGGCTCGCAGCATCTATGTCTCACCAAGTCCAACTTGAAATTATGGCCTGTGACACCAGAGTACCAGACCACTACATGGTACTCTCCAAATCCCACATGACTACCGTGATGAAGGACTTGTACCACTTCATGAAGGCTCGGAGAGCCTGTCGTGAATTCGTGTTCGCAGGTGCCACTGTGAAACACGAACCCCGGAGGCTGATTTCCTCCAACATCTGGGGCAAACACCTCTTTCCTTCTGACCTTGTGAAGGAAATCACCGACAAAGCCGCCACGGAGAATAGGAACCTTCTCCACAAGTGGGGCATGTCAAGAAAAAGGAAACCCTCTCAGGACGACGGACCTCAACCTAAGAGGAAATCCCTAAAACAGAAACCCCAGCAACGTCAACAAAGACGTCAGTTTCCGGGACCCGCTACCTCCCAAGTGGCAGCTCAGCCACAACAGACCTTTCAATTGGTCACTCAACCGGTATTGTCACAGTCACCGGTCTTCACCCCTGCTTTCGAGCAACAGACAACTACCTTTCGTCCCAAAGGTAGAGGCTCAAACAGAGGTGCAAGCAGAGACGCATCTCGCCGTCCCTCCAGAGGCAGAGGAGGAAAGGGAGCTAGCGGCCGAGGCAGCAAGCCCTCGGGACACCAGAAGCAATGAAGTGCTTCCGGTGGGAGGAAGACTCCGCCAATTCCAGGATCGTTGGACCTTCGATCCCTGGGCACACAGCATCGTCAAGAAGGGTCTAGGCTGGAGTTGGACTCAACCACCCCCAACCTTCCAGCAATTCTTCCAACAATCAACCCCCCTTCTGGAAGAATATGGCCTAGATCTCTTGAACAAGAAGGTGATAAGGAAGGTAAAGTCCACCAGGTTCCAAGGGAGACTGTTTTGTGTCCCCAAAAAAGACTCCGACAAACTCAGAGTCATTCTGGACTTATCCCCCCTCAACAAGTTCATAGCGAACGACAAGTTCAAGATGCTGACTCTTCAACAAATAAGGACCCTTCTGCCTCGAGGTTCCTACACGGTCTCCATAGACCTGGCGGATGCCTACTGGCACGTTCCAATGAACCATCACGCTTCCTCCTACCTAGGATTTCGACTCCAAAGGAAAAGCTACGCCTTCCGGGCCATGCCCTTCGGCCTCAACGTGGCCCCTCGGATCTTCACAAAGCTGGCGGACGCCATAGTACAACAGCTCCGCCTCCGAAACGTCCAGGTGATGGCCTACCTCGACGACTGGCTAGTCTGGGCTCCATCGCCCGAAGATTGTGTAAAATCTTGCAACAAAGTCACCCAGTACCTAGAACACCTGGGATTCAAGATAAACGAGAAGAAATCTCGCCTCTCTCCAGCTCAGAAGTTCCAGTGGTTGGGAATCCAATGGAACCTTCAGTCACACCGCCTTTCCATCCCCCAGAAGAAAAGGAAGGAAATAGCAGGGTCTGTCAAGCGACTGCTGAAATCCAAACGAATTTCAAGACGCCAGCAGGAACGAGTTCTAGGCTCTCTACAGTTCGCCTCAGTAACAAACCCAGTGCTTCATGCACAGCTAAAGGATGCCGCGGGAGTCTGGAGACGTTCTGCATCCATCGCTCGAAGAGACCTCAAGAGACGGCTTCCAAACAGACTTCGACTTCTCCTAAAGCCGTGGTCAGAAGCAAAGGCCCTGAAAAGGTCCATTCCTCTTCAACACCCCCCTCCATCACTCAACATCCACACGGACGCTTCGCTGGAGGGTTGGGGAGGTCACTCCCACCAAAAATAGGCTCAAGGCACCTGGTCTCCCCTGTTCAAGACGTTCCATATAAACATCTTGGAGGCCATGGCGGTCCTTCTAACTCTGAAGAAATTATCCCCGCCGCCCTCGATCCACATTCGTCTAACCCTAGACAATTCGGTGGTAGTTCGTTGTCTCAATCGCCAAGGCTCAAGATCGCCCCAGATAAATCAGGTGCTTCTCCCAATCTTCCGTCTGGCGGAGAAGAAGAAGTGGCACCTGACTGCAGTTCACCTACAAGGATTCCGCAACCTGACAGCGGATGCTCTATCTCGGACAAACCCGATAGAGTCGGAATGGTCTCTAGACGCAAGATCGTTCTCCTTCATCTCTCACCAAGTCCCAGAACTTCAGATAGATCTCTTTGCAACGAGCGACAACAATCAACTTCCTCGGTATGTGGCCCCGTACGAGGACCCCAAGGCAGAAGCAGTGGATGCCATGTCACTGGACTGGAACAGATGGTCCAAGATCTACCTGTTCCCTCCCACCAACCTTCTGCTGAAAGTCCTCTCCAAACTGAGAACCTTCAAAGGGACAGCGGCCCTAGTGGCTCCCAAGTGGCCCTGGAGCAACTGGTACCCCCTGGTCCTGGAGCTGCAGCCCAAGCTGATCCCTCTCCCGGGCCCAGTTCTCTCTCAACAAGTACAGAAGTCGACTGTCTTCGCTTCATCATCGAAAATCAAGGACCTTCATCTCATGATTTTCTCTCCCTAGCCGCAAAGAAGAGGTTTGGGATCTCGAAGAAAAGTCTGGACTTCCTAGAGGAATACAAGACCGAATCCACAAGACGGCAATACGAATCATCCTGGAGGAAATGGGTCTCCTTTGTCAAGACAAAAAATCCTAAAGAAATCACGATTGATTTCTGCATGTCCTTCTTTATTCACCTTCATGGACAGGGATTAGCAGCCAATACGATTTCAACCTGCAAATCGGCCTTGACCAGACCAATTCTATATGCTTTACATCCAAATTGATCTGTCCAGTGACATCTTCAACAAACTACCGAAAGCATGTGCTCGCCTACGCCCAGCACCCCCACCGAAACCGATCTCCTGGTCACTAGACAAGGTGCTCCATTTCGCTTCCAACTTGGATAATGATTCATGCCCTCTCAAGGATCTGACTCAGAAAGTTATATTTCTCTTTGCTCTTGCTTCAGGAGCTCGAGTCAGCGAAATAGTGGCATTATCAAGAGAAGACGGACACATCCTGTTTACCGATACAGGAGACGTTACCCTCTCCCCTGATCCGACGTTTCTCGCCAAAAATGAATTACCCACCAAAAGATGGGGCCCCTGGAGAATATGCCCCCTGAAGGAAGATGTCTCTCTATGCCCAGTAGAGAGCCTCAAGGTCTATCTTCGCAGAACTTCGAACTTTGGTGGAGGCCAACTCTTCAAAGGAAAAACATCGGGCAGCGACCTGTCACTGAAACAATTAAGAGCGAAAATCACCTACTTCATTCGCAGAGCGGATCCCGACAGTACACCCGCTGGTCATGATCCTAGGAAAGGTGCATCATCTCTGAATTTCTTTCAGAGCATGGACTTTGAAAGCCTTAAAAACTTCACAGGCTGGAAGTCCTCGCACGTTTTCTTTAAACATTATGCGAAACAAGTGCACGAAGTCAAACATTTTGTGGTAGCCGCAGGTAGTGTTATGAAACCTGCACCTAACTCTGCGTAGAACAGTGAGTTACTTGGGACTCTAACTCTTCGGGTGCCTATGTTGACCCTCGAGCGATACATAGTGATGTCGAAAACACTTAGTGCTTTTATAACTGTTCTTATCCCAGGTGAAATGTCATAGTTGTCACATAAGTGCTGCATGCCCTGAGCATGATGTGTTTTAATCAAGACTTGCTTTCCTCGAGAACGAGTGCCTACTAATAAACTTGAAATTCCTTTTCAGATTCAAGAGCAAGTCTTTATTACTATGTACATTATAATTACTGTAAATGAACTTTACTTATTGCTGTAATTTATTTAATTTCTGCATTTGTGAAATAAAATTTCTATTTTATTATTTGTGCATCTCAATCAGCTCCTACTTACTATGAAATACATGCCTGTCATAGTTTTATTATCCCCTTTTCCTTATGGTTATGGAGAAATTAAGACACTAACTCTTAATTTATATTCACTCTGATTATGTAATGTTCCAATACGAATACTTACTCTTCATACCCTGGAGATGAATCATCCTTCTCGACATACAGTGCCCAACCACCACTAGTCTGCTTTCAGAATGTTCCTATACAAATACCAAACATTCAGCTTCATCTCCAAGTCCTTCAAGTTCTTCTATCAGAATGAATAGCCCTTCAATACCACTTTGACGTCGGCATAGCCCATGGGAATGTCACTGCCAAGGGGGGCAGGATGCTTCTTCCCTACGGTTCTTTACCAAGATTACTATGCTAATTTGTCAATACCTTGGCACTTACTATTAGGGGAAAATCTACCACGATACATTGATTCTCTGGTATTCTTCCATCAGGACGCCATGGCTTGAGCCCAAAAAACGGATTTTGAGCGAAGCGAAAAATCTATTTTTGGGTGAGATAGCCATGGCGTCCTGATGGACCCTCCCTGCTACTTCGTCCAGTTTTAAGGTCCCACCCTGCTCTGCTGTATCATGGTGATGGGCAAGCAACTGGCTTCAGGATAAAGACGGACGTGACGTCATTTAAGCAATGGCGCCCGTTTGTTTACGTCTCGAGTATCAGTAGTAGCCACGAATGAGATTAGCTATGGAACGGCTCCCAGCTATTCTCAGCCCTTACACACCGAAGCATTAACTCTGTTCGGGGTGTAGATAGCTATGTGGTGCGTTAATACATGCGTCCCCTGTTGATATACGATGTCTTAAAAGGGAAACCTTTAGGATACTCGCTCCAGAAGTTAGAATTCTGTGATAACCTGTGGTTAAATTCTCTGGGAATATCTTAGTAGTTATTTACCCAAGGAAGCTACTAAAAAGGAACCTTCCATCAGGACGCCATGGCTATCTCACCCAAAAATAGATTTTTCGCTTCGCTCAAAATCCGTTTTTGCATTCTTTCATTCGCATAAAATAGATATGAAAACTTCCAGCACATTAGCTATCAAGAAATTATTGTTGAAGCTGAGAAAATTAACAAGAAAGTTATACTAGTCTAGAAAACAACTTTCTAATAGCAGTATAGAGAATTTCTTATCTGAAACTTTAGTTCGGAGGTAAACATGTGCTTTGTGTTGATACTGATAGTCTAGCTTAACCATATTATCTTTTGCATACTTTAAAATCTTATAAAAGGTAAAACAATACAATACTCATTGACAGAAAATACCCGAATGGCTGCCGTTTAGATGAATTTACATTCTGTAACTAAGAAAAGTAGACAATACTGTATGGAATACTTAATTATTTCCATTAAGATGCTAGGGGATCCTTAAAAATTTCCAATGCACCCTTTCTGTATGGGAATTAATAACTTTAGAATTTAGGAGATACCACGCTTAGAGTTAAATGAACTCCAGGAATATAAAGTAATGAATATAAAAAAAGATAGTGGAGAAATAGAACTGGTTGATTAATTTAAGTAACTATAAATGCGACGGAGAAGGAGGTAAGACAAAGAATAGTTTGAGAGAAAGGTAGCAAAATATATGGAAAAGATTGATAGGAAACTTAAGTTGCATCCCGAAGCTAGGGCAGTAATGTATGAAGGAAGCTTTGAACAAACTCTCCACTATGAAAAGCTGCAAAAGCTGAACCTGTCGAGATGAAGTTTGTGTAGTGTATGTAAAATAAGAAGAATCGATACAATGAAAGTTTTGAAAATGGTACAATTACTGAGAATTGTACAAGAAATAGTAGAATTTAGTGAAGGTGGCGGGATCAAAAATAGCCTTTTGAAGTGGTTAGTAGTTGTCATGCGGGCACTTGTAAGATACAAATGAATGGGGCAGTGTTTGAATGCAGTTTTATGTGTTTTCTTTGTAGGTATAAGGAGGTACTTTTATTAATTAATAGAAATAACTAAATTTGTATATGGTTATATAACTGCATAAACGTATTTACGTATGTATCATCACAATATCAAGTTCCTTTCTCGACATTTTTGCTTATTTAGCCAATATTGTTCATTCTTTATATCTTTATCACATATCTTCGCTCTTGTTGACTCCGAATAATGACAATTGGAAAAAAAAATCATTTCCCCCGTAATTTTCCATGGTCTTGAAGGTATTATTATATTAATACAGTAAAATATGCTATAAGGGGGAACAATTTTGCCTCCCGGGAATTGTGTGAACAATTCCGAGGCAAGTATTGCAAACTCCTTACGTCATCACCTCACCCCACATTTCATACGAGGACAATATTGTTGTATAATTCCTAGGCAAAGTTAATAAAAAGACGAAGACTTTTGATACTTATTATTCATTTGATAACGTAAATGGCCTCTCGTGTATGCAACACAAGGCTGGAATATACAGTAGTATTAAACAGATTACTGACTTGCAGTCTGCTAATCGGTATCTGGTAACAATATTTTGTCTTTCCTAGATTCCGTCTTTTCCGTCTTCTGGTTCTTATTTTACATGGTGCCAATACCCAAGGAATTTTAAGTTGTGTATGTGCAATAAAACATTTAGATTGATTATTATACATCATGATTATCAAGTAATAGAGATAATGTGCAAGGCTAGTTGCATGTAAACAACGACAATCTTAAGGCTCCCTTTGTAATTAGGTTAGTTTGTTCTTTGGTGAACAGTCTCCACCTACTACTGTGATTTCTCCCTAGTGTGTTGTGATACTCAACAAAATAAGCCATTTTTGGAGAAAATATCAAATGGCAGTGTGAATTGTGTAATAATAACGTAATGTGGAGGAACTAGTAAAACAACCAAACATCGACGGTGGCTTGTAAATCGAAACAAGGTAAGATATCTAGGTTTTCTCAGTCAAAGTAACCTGCCTGATCAAAGGGGTACCTAAATAAATAAAGTAAACATGTCAGATAAATTAGAATTCGGTAAATTTACAGTTTCATCCATTATGGGGAAACTGGAATAAAAATATATTTGTTGCGTCAGAAATAGTGTAGTTTCAATGAATTTTTTGTTTATTTTGACCGCAAACCATCCGATTTGGAGATTTACTATGTAATTGGAGTTAAAACAACAAGTTGTTCTAGAATGCAGAAAGACCCTACTTCATCCCAACAATTATGGGGGACACCAGGTGGGAACCGGGGTTTTGGGTGGAGGGGGGGGACGTCAAATGATATTTGCACTAAATGAATCCTTCCACCACCCCTCCCCCTATACCTGTATCTAGCCCTACCGGGGGGGGGGCTCTGCCCCCCTTGTGACCCCCCCTTCGACCCCATCTTAAGGCCACAGTGATTTTCAGGGCACTACTGAACCTAAGAAAACCCACCTAACCTAGCATAGGGGCCCTGTATCCCTACCTAGGCCTACGGGGGGGGGGGGGGGGGGGGGCTCTGCCCCCCCCCCCCTGCGACCCCCCCTTAAGGCCACAGTGATTTTCGGGACACTACCGAACCTAATACAACCACCTAACCTAGGGCCCTGTACCCCTACCTAGGCCTAGCCCCTGCGACCCCACCCCCTTACAGCCACTACCTATCACATCCATCAAACCAAATCCAAAGTGATGGTACTGCTGTATACATCGTTATACTATCACCATTATAATATACTCCATAAATTAATGAAGCTTACCTTAAACTGTTGGTTTATAAAGATGTGCTGCTGCTTTGAGGGAAACGTGAAGCCGTTGGGAAGGTTCCTTGGCATGCAGGACAATTTTTATTTTGTAAAATTAAATTGTGTCTCTGGCACAAATGCACTAGTTTTTCAACAAATTCATTGTAAGTTAGGAAACAGTCAGGACAAGAAGATGGAATTTCAACTTCTTGTGCAATATGAGATGACGTGCTTGCTATGGCCTCCATGTCTAAGAACGAAATGAAATGCCTGGGAAGAAAATGTATAGTTGCGCAGTTGTATTGTCGCGCTGTGATTGGCCAAACATGTATGACGTCATAGTGGACAGGTGCTGTGATTGGCCAAACGTGTAAGACTTCATAGTGGACTAGTTTGTCAGCGGATTATAGTGGTTACAGGGCTCATTTAACCCTGGAACGGTACGGTGGGTCGTCCGCGACACCGAGCGTCAAAAAAAAAAGAGGTTTTTCTCACGTGACTCACCCCCCGTGACTGAATTTGTGGGGGCAGTAGGTGTCTCGCCTACACGCTCTAGTAGTGTCCAGATGTGCATTGCTGTAGCTGTACTCCTTCCCCGATTTCTGAGACGCGTCGGGGTCGAGCGCGACCGAGTTTACCCTTCTAAGGTAATTTGCATAATTATCAAAGTTATTACGTATTATGAAATTGTCATAGAATGGTGCAACTTGTATAGGTTATCAGTTGTGGAAAGTCTTGGTGGATTGTTTGGCTACCATGTGCATGAATTTTTTTTTAGTTAAAATGTCGTTCATCACCACGAAGACCATTTTACCGCGAGTGCCCCTTTTTCATTTTTTTTCATTTTTTTGCCAAGTCATTTTTCCGTAAGATATTGCCAAATAGTGTCGTAAAACTTTTGCTTTTTTAGTGTTGGAAAGTGTGTCTAGATGATCTGGCTACCCATGCGTGATTTTGTTTTTGTCAGATACGACGTAGTTATTGGTATATGGGGTATTTAACTGCGGTTGCCAATTTCTTTTTTTTTCAATATTTGTAAAAATTTACTACGTAGTAAGGAATTGCCGTATATTATTGATTTTTTTTTCATGTTTATGTGTTAGAAAGTGTGCCTTGATGGTTGGGCTAACACGTGCATGTCTTTTTTTTTATCTGAGATGCCGTATATTAGAATGTTGGGCATTTTTCCGCGAGTGCCCCTTTTTATTTGTTTTGCATTTTTTTACTTAGTCATGTTACCGTAAGGAATTGGCAAGTAGTGTCGCAAAACTTATATTTTTATAGTGTTGGAAAGTGTTTCTAGATGATCTGGCTACCCATGCCTATTTTTTTTTTAGCCAGATATAGCGTATATATAGGTATGTGTTCGATTTTCCTGTGATTGCCATTTTTTTGTTTTTTCCCATTTCTTTCAAAATTACTAGGTACTAAGGAACTATCACAGAGTAATGATTCATTTAGATGTTTATTTGTCGGAAAATGTGCCTTGATGGTTTGCCTAGCACGTGGCTGAAATTTTTTTTCCTGAAATGCGTATAATAAAATGTTGGCCATTTTTCCGCGAGTGCCCCTTTTTATTTGTTTTGCATTTTTTTACTTAGTCATGTTACCGTAAGGAATTGGTAAGAAGTGTCGCAAAACTTATATTTTTAAAGTGTTTCTAGATGATCTGGCTACCCATGCCTATCTTTTTTTTTAGCCAGATATGGCGTATATATAGGTATGTGTTCGATTTTCCTGTGATTGCCATTTTTTCGTTTTTTCCCATTTCTTTCAAAATTACTACGTACTAAGGAACTATCACAGAGTAATGATTCATTTATATGTTTATTTGTTGGAAAATGTGCCTTGATGGTTTGCCTAGCACGTGGCTGAAATTTTTTTTTTCTGAAATGCCGTATATTAGAATGGCCATTTTTCCGAGAGTGCCCCTTTTTATTTGTTTTGCATTTTTTTGCTTAGTCATGTTACCGTAAGGAATTGGCAAGTAGTGACGCAAAACTTATAATTTTATAGTGTTGGAAAGTATTTCTAGATGATCTGGCTACCCATGCCTATCTTTTTTTTTAGCCAGATATGGCGTATACATAGGTATGTGTTCGATTTTCCTGTGATTGCCATTTTTTCGTTTTTTCCCATTTCTTTCAAAATTACCACGTACTAAGGAACTATCACAGAGTAATGATTCATTTATATGTTTATTTGTCGGAAAATGTGCCTTGATGGTTTGCCTAGCACGTGGCTGAATTTTTTTTTTTCTGAAATGCCGTATATTAGAATGTTGGGCATTTTTCCGCGAGTGCCCCTTTTTATTTGTTTTGCATTTTTTTGCTTAGTCATGTTACCATAAGGAATTGGCAAGTAGTGTCGCAAAACTCATATTTTTATAGTGTTGGAAAGTGTTTCTAGATGATCTGGCTACCCATGCCTATTTTTGTTTTTTAGCCAGATATGGCGTATATATAGGTATGTGTTCGATTTTCCGGTGATTGCCATTTTTTCGTTTTTTCCCATTTCTTTCAAAATTACTACGTACTAAGGAACTATCACAGAGTAATGATTCATTTAGATGTTTATTTGTCGGAAAATGTGCCTTGATGGTTTGCCTAGTACGTGGCTGAAATTTTTTTTTTCTGAAATGCCGTATATTAGAATGTTGGCCATTTTTCCGCGAGTGCCCCTTTTTATTTGTTTTGCATTTTTTTGCTTAGTCATGTTACCGTAAGGAATTGGCAAGTAGTGTCGCAAAACTTGTATTTTTATAGTGTTGTTAAGTGTTTCTAGATGATCTGGCTACCCATGCCTATCTTTATTTTTAGCCAGATATGGCGTATATATAGGTATGTGTTCGATTTTCCGGTGATTGCCACTTTTTCGTTTTTTCCCATTTCTTTCAAAATTACTACGTACTAAGGAACTATCACAGAGTAATGATTCATCTAGATGTTTATTTGTCGGAAAATTTGTTTACTTCTTTTTTGATTGAATATCATCAAATTTTTTTAGCTAAAATATTATTTTGTTTTACATTTTTTTTTTCGATTTTATTTCCCTTCAAAAAAATTTTTTTGGGTGAGAATTTTAGTTTTTTAGTCGTAAAGTAATCAACAATTATCCAGCAACCCACCATACAATTTGTATGCATATCCAAGAATAATTAGATTAGTAAATAACACCTTGAAATTGACATACCCTTCCTACATTTCAAGTGGCAGATTAGGTAGTCTGAGTCAGTGTGGTTGGCGGCCATTTTGTGGACATATCCGAAGCGTAAGTTGCCCTATCTATATATATTCTTGTTCCCTATAGAATTTGTGATATTTTGTTATATTTTTACCTGCATAAATATCATATTCTATATTAAATATATATATTTTTTTACGAAATTTCTAAGTACTCAAAAAATTACCTTTAGATATGGCCCCTGATATAAATGTAATTTACAAAATAATGAAGATTTTTTTACATATTTCTATTTTAGGATAACATATGTTTATTCCCTAAAAAAATTAGCCACTTCCTATTTCATTTGGGTACCCAAAAAAATTCATGAAATTTGGACAAATTTTTTTGGCCAAAAAAAGTTACCCTTTTTTTCTCATTTCAGATCTTCACCTCCATGGGTCTGACTTCATCCAAAATACATCAAGATGTGTCCTAAACATTCAAGAATCAATTCCTAAAAGGATTTGTGTATATATGTATAAATTTATTTTTTTATGAATTTTTATGTAAGGTCTTTTTTTTCTACTTAATTTTTAAAAATATTTATAATAAATAGTTTTTCTGCAGATGAGTAGTATTTATCTTTACAGTTGTTTTAAGCATTCATTGAAGTTTTTTTTTGGCAAAAGAAAAAAGGAGGTTACTGCAAAAACTGATTTTTCAAGAATTTATTTTGGCGTCGGGGTCGCGTGCGTCCGAGTATACCCTTCAAGGGGTGTCCGAGGAGCTTACCTATCCAGGGTTAAGCAAATACAAGACACAGTCAACAATAACAACAGACTTAGAAAAAATCTGGGAGGAAGACATGAGTAGCGTGAGTTTGATCGTCGATATATAAAGAACTAGGCATTTGCGACAGATATTATTTTACAGAAATACTACAAAAGACTTGCTTTACTCGGGAAATATATTATTATAATAGATTTCCCATAATGGATGAAACTGTAATAATACCTAGAATTCTAAACAACATCTAGAGATGGAAACGGGGAAGTATTAATGAAATGAAAGAACAAATCCTAGAGTAGTCAGAAGTCTCTATATTTAGTTTAGGGAGAAACAGCCTAAATGAATATGTAAGTAGGCTCCTAGATCTTAGGGATAGTAGGCAGTAGGCCATGGAGGTAAAATTATGTAAATTGAAACTAGGTAAGATATCTTTTTGGGCTCAAGCCATGACGTCCTGATGGAAGGTTCCTTCAGTAGCTTCCTAGGGTATATTTAACTACAGTGGATATTCCCAGAGAATTAAACTAAAGGTTATCACAGAATTCTAACTTCTGGTGCGAGTACCCTAAAGGTTTCCCTTAAGGATATCGTATATCAACAGGGGACGCATGTATTAACATGCCACATAGCTATCTACACCCCATATAGAGTTAACACTTCGATATGGAAAGGTGGTTGAGTAACTGAGGAGCCGTTCCACAGTTACTCTCATCCGTGGCTGCTTTTGGTACTCGAGACGTAAACAAACGGGCGCCATTGCTAAATGAAGTCACGTCCGTCCTCTTCTTTTCATCTGTAGCTTCTTTGCTAAGTCGGATTTTTCCCAAGTGATTTCTTCATTAGCTTACATCGCCGTTATGTCGCTACCTTCAGCCACGCCTTCTTCTGGAAAGTTGAGTACCAGGTCCCAGTATTGTTTAAATAAGCTCTGGCCGTAAAGTAACTTCTACTTTTCGTAAAATATTGTGTTTTCAATATTAAACTTACCCGATAATCATGTAGCTGTCAACTCCGTTGCCCGACAGAATTCTACGGGAGGGATACGCCAGCTATCACTATACTAGAAGGGGCTGTACTCACCAGCGCCACCTGTGGCCAGGTACTGCAGTACTTCTTGTTGACACCACCTCACTTTTTCCTCTGTCGTGCTTCCGGCAAGACATTCTGGGATACGCTTATGATTTTGGAGTATTGTTCACGGTTTTTGGTGAAGTATTTCTCTAAGATTTCAGCTTTCGCTATACTGGAAACTTTTCTAATTAGCTTAGATAGCTTTTATTTGGTTTTGATTAATGGTTAACGATCTTTTTGCTTGATTTGGAATCCCCCTTGACTTACTCTTTGATTCAAGATGTCTGACCTTTCACAAGCCCCACCCCATAGACGATGTAGGTCTTGTAATAGGCGTGTTCCGAAGGCCTCGGTTGATCCTCACACCGCTTGTTCTGACTGTAGGGAAAGACCCTGTCAGTTGGAAGATCGATGTGAGGAATGCGCCGGACTTTCGGAACTTGAATTTGTTCGATTCCTGAAATATTCAACCAAGTTAGAGAGAGAGAGAGTTAGGAGGAGTTCTTCTCGCTCTTCACTTTTTTCCTCACCTCATGATCCTCAACCTTTTCCTCCCCCGGTAGTGGCTACCCCCGAACCTTCTATTTGTGCTCAACCTGATATGTCCGATGTTTTGCGTGCCATTCAGGCTTTAGGTGACAAAGTGGAATCGGTGGTTAGTGACCATAAGTCCCTTATGGCAGAAGTCAAAGAACTTAAGGTCAAAAGTGCAGTGGGAGTTGATAGTGCCAGTGCTGTGCCAAGTGCTAGTGTCAGTGCAGTGCCAAGTGCTAGTGTCAGTGTCAGTGTGGTGCGTGAGGGTACTTCTGTGCGTGCCAGTCGTCCTCCCAGTCCGGGACCTCTTGCAAGCTCCCAAGCCCAGGGGAGAAGCAATGTCGAAGGGCAAAAGGGTTCGGCAGGCCTTGATCGGCGCACAGAAGTATCCTCGGTGGTTGCGGGCGTGTCTTACAGAGACCGTCACTCCCACCCGCAGACGATTGAGCCCGTCTTTTACTCGTCTGCAGAAGAAATGTCAGGGAGAAAACGCTGGACTCAGGTCTCAAGACCTCTCAAACGCAAAGTCCAGACCTCAAGAGTTCTACAACCTGGTTGCAGTCATTGGATTAGCTCTGACTCTCCGCAGTCATCAGGTGACTGCACACCTCCTAAGAGAGGTAAGGTGATGCCGCAACAGACCTCATCTTCTGTTAAGGCTTTGCCTCAGCAGACCTTAGCGTCTGTCGACCCCAAGATGACTTTGCTGCAGTCCATGCAGTCACAGCTTGCGGTCTTAATGCGTGAGTGTCAGGCTGAGAAGGTTACACCTCCTCCTGCGATCGCTCCGCCTCACCGCAGTCCAGTCTGCCAGGCGTACGAAGTTGAGGTTCCTCAGGATACCTTACCGCGTACTGAGTTGCCAGTTACCAGCGGTGTGCAGCAACCTCCGCCTTCCTTAAGGCAACCTCAGCAATGGGAGCAGGAGTCTTATGCCTTACTTCCTCCGCTTCCGCCTGCGGTTCCACCAGCGAGGCAACAATCTCTTGAGGTACGACAACCTCTTCCATCCATGAGGCAGCCACCTCAGCACTCGCTGCAGCGACCCCAACCCTCCTCAAGGCGAGAGCCTCAACTCCTTAGGCTAGAACCTCAGGAACCTCAACTCGCGAGACAAGAACTGCGTTCTGCGCAGCCGCTACCTCAACTCTCGCAGCTCACACCTCAGGAACCTGCTACTGCGCATCCGCTACCCTTACAGCAAGCGCAACTCTTGAGACAAGAGACTCATGCTAGGAGTCAGCCACCTCAACCCATGCGCCTACCTTCCTCTACTCTTCCTGACCAGTCTTTGCAGCCTGAACCTCAGGTTTTAACTCAACAACAGAGACTTGAGGATGAAACCACAAGCGTTTATGCACCCGCTTGTTCAGATTCTGCTGTTCAGCATACCACTGTTACATTACCTCTCACTTCGCTACACTCTGGTGATGAGGTTTCTGAGGAGGAAGCTGCGCACCTGGATCCCTCATCAGACGTGGAAGAACCCAAGTCTTCTCCTCTACCCATTGACTTTCGTAAGGTCCTGGCTCTTTTCAGAGAGGTATACCCGGACCATTTTGTTTCTGCTACCCCCCGCTCTCCTCCATCTGAGTTTTCGCTGGGCATGCAACCTGTTAAGTCAACTTATACTAAGCTCGTCTTTGCTAGGTCATCTAAGAGAGCTTTAAGAATTTTAGGGGAGTGGTTGCAGTCTAAACAGCAACTAGGGAAGACTTCATTTATGTTCCCACCTACTAAGCTCACTTCTAAGGCAGGCGTATGGTATGCCACAGGAGAGGAACCAGGCTTGGGAGTCCCTGCCTCTGCCCAGGCTGACTTCTCAAGTTTGGTCGACTCTCCTCGTAGATCAGCAATGAGGCGCTCTAAGGTTTGCTGGACCTTCTCCGATTTAGACCACTTCCTAAAGGGTGTATTTCGTGCCTTTGAGATGTTCAATTTTCTAGACTGGTGCCTGGGGGCCCTAAGCAAGAAGACCTCCCCTGCGGACAAGGACTCGGCCATGCTTTTAATGTCCTGCATGGATAAAGCAATTCGGGATGGGTCTGGCGAGCTTGCTTCAATGTTTGTGTCAGGAGTTCTTAAGAAAAGGGAGCAACTTTGCACCTTTCTTTCTTCCAGCATCACACCTTGTCAAAGGTCTCAACTCCTTTTTGCTCCGCTTTCTAAGTTCTTGTTTCCCGAAGAGCTTATCAAGGATTTGTCTGCGGCCCTGATTCAGAAGGACACTCATGATCTTGTGGCCTCTTCAGCTCGTAAGTCTAAGGTTGCTCCCTCAGTTCCCAGGACTTACCGCACCCCAGTGGCTGATACTCCTGCTACAAGGTTTATTCCGCCCTTTCGTGGCAGAGCCCCCAGCCGAGGAAGCTCCCGTCCAGACTCTTCCAGGAGCAAGTCTAGGAAAGGTCCCAAGACTTCAAAAGGCAAACACTGACTCTCCTCCTCTCCAGACAGCAGTAGGAGCCAGACTCAAGACCTTCTGGCAAGCTTGGGAAAGGAGAGGTGCAGACGCCCAGTCTGTCAGGTGGCTAAGGGAGGGTTACAGGATACCATTCTGCCGCAAACCCCCTCTGACCACTTCTCCCATCAACCTCTCTCCCAACTACAAGGAAAAGGACAAGAGGCTAGCGTTGCACCAGGAGGTGTCGCTCCTGTTACAGAAGAAGGCAGTGGTTATAGTCCGGGACCATCAATCCCCGGGCTTCTACAACCGTCTCTTTCTGGTGGCCAAGAAGACAGGAGGTTGGAGACCGGTGCTGGACGTCAGCGCGCTCAATGCTTATGTCACCAAGCAGACGTTCACTATGGAGACGACGAAGTCGGTCCTAGCAGCGGTCAGGCAGGAGGACTGGATGGTCTCGTTGGATCTGAAAGACGCTTACTTTCACGTTCCTATTCATCCAGACTCCCAACCTTTCCTGAGATTTGTTTTTGGAAAGGTTGTGTACCAATTCCAAGCCCTGTGTTTTGGCCTAAGTACAGCTCCTATGGTGTTTACGCATCTGATGAGGAATATTGCAAAATTCCTCCACTTATCGGACATCAGAGCCTCCCTTTATTTAGACGACTGGCTGTTGAGAGCCTCCACGAGTCGTCGCTGTCTGGAGAGTCTCAACTGGACTTTAGACTTGATCAAGGAACTGGGTCTTTTAGTCAACTTAGAAAAGTCCCAGCTCATT
Organism: Palaemon carinicauda; assembly: GCF_036898095.1. Taxonomy (NCBI): domain Eukaryota; kingdom Metazoa; phylum Arthropoda; class Malacostraca; order Decapoda; family Palaemonidae; genus Palaemon; species Palaemon carinicauda. Next base: position 71,640,597 of record NC_090754.1, read on the forward strand.
CCCTCCCAATCCATAGTTTACCTGGGAATGGAGATTCGGAGTCAGGATTTTCGGGCTTTTCCATCGGCCCCAAGGATAAGCCAAGCCCTAGATTGCATCCTGAGCATGCTGAAGAGGAACAGTTGCTCGGTGAGACAGTGGATGAGTCTCACAGGGACCCTGTCATCATTAGCCCTGTTCGTCGAGTTAGGGAGACTCCACCTCCGCCCTCTCCAATTCCATCTAGCAGCTCATTGGGACAAGGATTTGACGCTCGAAGCAGTCTCTATCCCTGTCACCAAAGAGATGAAGACCACTCTCTTGTGGTGGAAGACCAACCTCCTTCTCAAGGAGGGCCTATCGTTAGCGATTCAGACCCCCAATCTTCATCTCTTCTCGGATGCATCAGACTCGGGCTGGGGCGCGACCTTGAACGGACAGGAATGCTCGGGAACGTGGAACAGGGAACAGGAAACGCTCCACATCAACTGCAAGGAGCTACTGGCAGTTCATATGGCCCTAATGAACTTCAAGTCCCTCCTGCTAGGCAAGGTGGTGGAGGTGAACTCCGACAACACCACAGCCTTGGCTTACATCTCCAAGCAGGGAGGGACCCATTCGAGGAACCTGTACGAGATAGCAAGGGACCTCCTCATTTGGTCAAGAAGTCTAAACCTCACTCTAGTAACGAGGTTCATTCAGGGCAACATGAACGTCGCAGCAGATCGCCTAAGCAGAAAAGATCAAGTCATCCCCACGGAATGGACCCTTCACAAGAGCGTGTGCAACAGACTTTGGACCTTGTGGGGTCAGCCTACGATAGATCTGTTTGCCACCTCCATGACCAAGAGGCTTCCTTTGTACTGTTCCCCAGTTCCAGACCCAGCAGCAGTTCATGTGGATGCTTTTCTGCTGAATTGGTCCCATCTCGACCTTTACGCATTCCCACCGTTCAAGATCATCAACAGAGTCATTCAGAAGTTCGTCTCGCACGAAGGGACACGGCTGACGCTGGTTGCTCCCCTTTGGCCTGCAAGAGAATGGTTCACAGAGGTACTACAATGGCTGGTCGACGTCCCCAGGACTCTCCCTCTAAGAGTGGACCTTCTACGTCAACCTCACGTAGACAAGGTGCACCCAAACCTCCACGCTCTTCGTCTGACTGCCTTCAGACTGTCGAAAGATTCGCTAGAGCTAGAGGCTTTTCGAAGGAGGCAGCCAGTGCGATTGCCAGAGCAAGGAGGATATCCACTCGTAGAGTCTACCAATCCAAGTGGGAAGTCTTCCGAAGCTGGTGTAGAGCCAATGCAGTTTCCTCTACCAATACCTCTGTAACCCAAATAGCTGACTTCCTATTACATCTAAGGAATGAGAGATCCCTTTCGGCTCCTACGATTAAAGGGTACAGAAGTATGTTGGCTTCAGTTCTCCGCCACAGAGGTTTGAACCTTTCTTCCAACAAGGACCTTCAAGACATCCTTAAGTCTTTTGAGACTTCTAAAGAACGTCGTTTACCCACTCCAGGCTGGAATCTAGACGTAGTCTTAAGGTTCCTTATGTCTCCTAGGTTCGAACCTCTCCAGTCAGCTTCCTTCAAGGACCTTACCCTCAAGACTCTTTTCCTCGTCTGCCTTGCAACAGCTAAAAGAGTCAGTGAGGTTCATGCCTTCAGCAAGAACATTGGGTTCACATCCGAATCTGCAACATGTTCTTTACAGCTCGGATTTTTAGCTAAGAATGAACTTCCTTCACGTCCTTGGCCTAGATCGTTTGAAATTCCTAGCCTTTCCAACATGGTAGGTAACGAGCTAGAAAGAGTTCTTTGCCCTGTCAGAGCTCTGAAATATTATCTTAATAGGTCAAAACCTATACGAGGACAGTCAGAAGCCTTATGGTGTGCAATCAAGAAACCTTCGATGCCCATGTCCAAAAATGGAGTTTCGTATTATATAAGGCTTCTGATTAGAGAAGCCCATTCTCACATGAAGGATGAAGACCTTGCTTTGCTGAAGGTAAGGACCCACGAAGTGAGAGCCGTAGCCACTTCGATGGCCTTTAATAAGAACCGTTCTCTGCAGAGCATTATGGATGCAACTTATTGGAGGAGCAAGTCAGTGTTTGCATCATTTTATCTTAAAGATGTCCAGTCTCTTTACGAGAACTGCTACACCCTGGGACCATTCGTAGCAGCGAGTGCAGTAGTAGGTGAGGGCTCAGCCACTACATTCCCTTAATCCCATAACCTTTTTTAACCTTTCTCTTGAATGCTTTTATTGTTGTTTTTTGGGTTGTTACGGTAGGCTAAGAAGCCTTCCGCATCCTTTTTGATTTGGCGGGTGGTCAATTCATTCTTGAGAAGCGCCTGGGTTAGAGGTTGTGTAGAGGTCCTTTAGTATGGGTTGCAGCCTTGTATACTTTAGCACCTTAGAGTTGATTCAGCCTCCTAAGAGGAACGCTGCGCTCAGTAAGGAAGACGAACTTAATAAAGGCAGAGTAACGGTTCAAGTCGACTTCCTTACCAGGTACTGATTATTTCATTGTTATTCTGAAATAACTGATTATATGAAATACGGGATACTTAGCTATCCTTTAGTCATGTACACTGGTTTTCACCCACCCCCCTGGGTGTGAATCAGCTACATGATTATCGGGTAAGTTTAATATTGAAAAATGTTATTTTCATTAGTAAAATAAATTTTTGAATATACTTACCCGATAATCATGATTTAATTGACCCACCCTTCCTCCCCATAGAGAACCAGTGGACCGAGGAAAAAGTGAGGTGGTGTCAACAAGAAGTACTGCAGTACCTGGCCACAGGTGGCGCTGGTGAGTACACCCCCTTCTAGTATAGTGATAGCTGGCGTATCCCTCCCGTAGAATTCTGTCGGGCAACGGAGTTGACAGCTACATGATTATCGGGTAAGTATATTCAAAAATTTATTTTACTAATGAAAATAACATTTTTGTGGCAGAGCTGTGCCGATACTGGACGCGCCATTTTACGGCGCCGCTGTTCATGCTGCATGCTTTATTTAGTTAGCCAGAACAGCCTTCTCTGGTCTTTTAACTAATTAATATTATTAGTTATTTAGTCTTCATAGCTAGGGAATCATTATATTGTGTTTTAACGCTCATCAGACTCGGTCGCTGTTCGACCCCATACTAGATCGCTAGCTTAGCTCCTAGGCTGGACAGCCTAGTGCTTGATTTCATGCATGATAGATATTAGTGTTCCTAAGTTAAGTTATGAAGATTGTGGCATTTTTAAACATACTATTTACTGTGATGTAAGTGTTTTCGCCTTCGGGGACCATATAAGGGACCGAGTTGATTGTGTATCAACCCCTTCCTAACCTAATGTAGGAACCCTTGTATGCTCCCTATTCCCCCTGCCTGCGGGTATTCCCTCTGGGTAGACTTGCTTTCCCTTCTCTATAGGGGAATCTCGTCTACAACCAGAGTATTTATCGCTTCTCTGCCTACCCTAAGGGAATGACCCCTCATTAGGGTCGTGCCTGAGATCTTAGGAAGGGCCCTGCCCTTCCTCAGTTGCACTTGGTTGGGTTACTCTTTCCTCCCTGCAACTAGCGATGTCTCTTTCAGGCTTTCCTAGCCTAGGAGTTAGTCCTCCTACTCTAGGTTAAGCTCTGGGGGTAGACTCTGTCTTATTATAGTTTGGGACGGTACATTAGTACTGTTCTTGATCTGGGCTACCTTTCCTAGGTTAGGGAGCATTCTCCCTTGCCTTGGTGGCGGCTCTCATGCAGAGTCTCCTCATTAGAAAGACCCCTTCTTCTCCCTCCCCACCTATCCCTTTGGTGTAGGCCTGCCTACACACCTCTGTCCTTAGTCCTACAACTCCTCCCTTGGGTGGAGTGGTAGGGCTAACTTGTTCTCCTGCTAGCTGGCCGCTCTGGTACACTTACCCTTCATAGTGTTCTATGGGGGTGGTTGCCGGCGGCGGTCCTGCCTGCGGGGGATTCCCCCCTCTTTGAGTGCCCTCTATCCCTCCCTTGGGTTACCACAGGCACCCGGCCACCTGCCGGCTCCCTGCCGCCAGATGTTAGGAGTATCCACTCCTATCATGAGTGCACTCTCTCCGGAGGGATGCCGGAGGGGTATAGGATCGTACCCCTTCCATCCCTCCTTACCTTTCTCTCTTTCTATCTTGGTGCCGGTCCCTTGCCGTCTCTACTGCCGGCGATAACCGACACTACCTCATTTGACCTTCTTTCATAAGATGCCTCCCCCCTCTAAGACGTCAGCCTTCCGTGTGCCGGAGGCTGCCGCCTTCCGTCGACATACCGCCGACGTCCCACCCCTCTTTTTACCTAGTAACAGCCGGCCGACTTTCGGAGTCTGCCACCCGCATGCCGGCATTGATTGCCGGCAATCTAGGTATACAACCATATACATATCTATCTTATGAATTGATCCAAGGCTCACCATGCCGTCAGCCTTCGGCTGCCGGAGCCGCCGCCCCCTGCCGACGTCCCGCCGCTGTGCTGGCGGTCGCCACTATGGTATTATCCTTATAAGATACTCAGTGTGTCTGCCTTGATGCCTTCCACCCTGTAGGACTGGCCTCCGGTGTGCCGTCGGTCTGCCGGCACCTTCATGAGACGTTAAGGGACATGTACCCCTTCCCTGGTTGCCGGCAACATGCCGACAGTCAATATACTGCAGCCAGATAGTTTGGCCACTTACATATAGGTATCGTCTTACCATCCAAGATAGTGGCTATGCTGTTTGATTGCACATTACAATAATTCCAGCATACTCTGTGTATCTTAGTGCAGTCGATTGCCGGAACCTACATTTACTAAGAAGTTTATCCTATTTCCCCTCTCCCCCAGGGCTCTGAGTGGTCTCAGACCCTAGTACACTCTTTGGACAATTCCTGTTCAAAGCCTAGCTTGGCTCATCCATACGGATTTCCCTCATTGTGACCTTCGGGTACAATGGAATTGTCTACGGATAAGGTTACGGTAACCGGCTGGGCGGGATTCACAAGTATGTGTCTATCTACTTCCTTTCCCGCTCATTAATCTTAAACGTTAATATGTTCTTATAATTAAGTTATTCCTAACTTTAGATTAAGTTATCCTTAATTTTAGAGTAATGTAAGTCATTCTTATGCCTTCCATGTACTCATGATCTCTTTCTTTTACAGGAGGAGTATTTGAAGTGTGAGAGCAACTTCTGCTGGGTGAAGTGCCCGGACTTCTACGGGCACAAGGCGTGCCGGACCCACGCCCCCTGCGCCGCCAAGAAAGGCGACTTGAAGTATTGGGACCCGCAGAACTGTACAGTCTGCAAAAGTCTTCTTGTCGAGGCGTTCGACGATCCTCCTACTGCGGAGGCAAGGGACATTGCTAGGTAAAAGCTACACAAATGGGTGCGTGGCTTCCAGAAGAACGCCACTGGACCGTACCTTCCCAACGAAGACTTGAGGGCCTTGCTTTTCCCAAAAGCATCCAAAGATTCAGTGGTCCCCCCATGATCAGATCCCCACCGTCCAGATCGTGGTCGAACCTGACGTAGTCATGGCACAGTCCATGCGTGAGTGCCATCTTGATTCCGACAACGTGGAACGTATGTCGGAAGTGTCTGAAGAGACGGAGAAGAACCTCATGGGCTAGGAGCTCGACTATGAGGAAGATCAGGTGGAATATCCTGATTCGGAGACCGAGGTCGCTCCTGCTCCCCCAGCAACTCCTGCACCGTCCAAGGAACCTGTTCCTTCGACTTCTGCCACCCCGGACCCTCTTCCATCGGCCACTCAAGAGGTCTTCAAAATGCTTGAAGCCCTCATGGACAAGAAGCTGCGCGAGACTCAGGATCAATTCCGGACGACTCGTCGGCTTCAAACAACCGAAAAAGATTTCGGTTAAGGACCTCCCCACCTGCTCGGAAGCTAACCCATGGAGATACGCCGAGCATATGCCAATTACAATTGGCAAGATTTATATCAGTGAAAGGGTTGGCTCTATTTTGCTGGAAGAAGTGGAGTTCTTCCCAAATTTCGAGGCTTATCCGGACTGTTACGTCCGGCTCAGGTCCAAACCAGCCTCAAAGGAAAAGACCGAGCCAAAAGAAGTTATTGTGTTCAATATCACGAAGGCCCAAGCTATGTTAGCTCAGGCAGTGAAGAGTCGGGGTTTCACTAACTCCAAGATGCCGGTGCTTAGTAAGAAGCATCCAACCTTCGTTGCGCCAAATTCTGCGACATTCCCCTTCATCGAAAAGGCCTTCACAGCGGTCATAAAGGCAGTGGAGGAAGGGAAACCTTGTCCTGCACTGGAGGAGTGCAGACCCTTCTCCATTACTCTTCCCCCCGATGATAGGCACTGGAAAGACATCCAGTCGACCTTCACGGTAGGAAAACTGGAACCTGATATGGCCGGTCGTCAATTCAATGAGGACCTCCCAAGGCTGAACGATCACCTCCTTCGTAGGGAACAGGATACGAAGGAGAGACTCGCCGCTTCGCTGTCCCATCAGGTACAGCTCAAACTCATGGCCGGGGATACCAGAGTCCCGAACTTTTATATGGTCCTTGCTAAGTCGCACCTGGCGACTGTAACCAAGGACCTATATAGCTTCACTATGGCTCGCAGAGCCTGTCGAGAATTCGTGTTCGCCAACGCAACGGTGAAACACGAACCCCGGAGGCTGATTTCCTCCAATATCTGGGGCAAGTATCTCTTCCCATCTACCTTGGTGAAAGAGATAGGTGACAAAGCTACCACGGAGAATAGGAACCTTCTCCATAAGTGGGGCATGTCCCGAAAGAGGAAGTCCTCTCAGGATGATGGCCCTCAGCCTAAGAGGAAATCCTCGAAGCCCAGACCCCAGCAACATCAGCCGAGACAGCAGTTTCCGGGTCCCGCTACTCCCCAAGTGGCTACGCAGCCGCAACAGACCTTTCAGTTGGTCCCCCAACCGGTGGTGTCACAGTCGCCGGTCTTCACCCCTGCATACGAGCAACACTCGACTACCTTTTGTCCCAGAGGTAGGGGCTCAGGCAGAGGTTCCGGCAGAGATTCTTCTCGCCGTCCCTCCAGAGGCAGAGGAGGAAGGGGAGCTAGCGGCCGAGGTGGCAAACCCTCGGGACACCAGAAGCAATGAAGTGCTTCCGGTGGGAGGAAGACTCCGCCAATTCCAGGATCGTTGGACCTTCGATCCCTGGGCACACAGCATCGTCAAGAAGGGACTGGGCTGGAGCTGGACTCAAACACCCCCAGCCTTCCAGCAATTCTTCCAACAGTCAACCCCCCTCCTGGAAGAATATGTCCTGGAATTCTTGAACAAGAAGGTGATCAGGAGGGTAAAGTCAACCAGGTTCCAAGGGAGACACTTTTGTGTTCCCTAGAAAGACTCCGACAAACTCAGAGTCATTTTAGACTTATCCCCCCTCAACAAGTTCATTGCGAACAACAAATTCAAGATGCTGACTCTGCAACAAATAAGGACCCTTCTGCCTCAAAGGGCCTACACGGTCTCCATAGACCTGGCGGATGCCTACTGGCACATCCCAATGAATCATTACGCTTCCTCCTACCTAGGATTTCGACTCCAAAGGAAAAGTTACGCCTTCAGGGCCATGCCCTTCGGGCTCAACGTGGCTCCACGGATCTTCACCAAGCTGGCAAGCGCAATCGTCCAACAGCTACGTCTTCAGGGCGTCCAAGTGATGGCCTACCTAGACAACTGGCTAGTCTGGTCGACATCGCCCGAAGATTGTGTGAGAGCCTGCAACAAAGTCACCCAGTTCCTAGAGCATCTGGGCTTCAAGATAAACGCCGAGAAATCTTGCCTCTCTCCAGCTCAGAAGTTCCAATGGTTGGGAATCCATTGGGATCTTCAGTCACACCGCCTTTCCATCCCACAGAAGAAAAGGAAGGAAATAGCAGGGTCTGTCAGAAGGCTTCTAAAATCCAAACGGAGCTCAAGACGACAGCAGGAACAAGTCCTCGGCTCTCTACAGTTCGCCTCTGTGACAAACCCAGTGCTTCGCGCACAGCTAAAGGATGCCGCGGAAGTCTGGAGACGTTTCGCATCCATCGCTCGAAGAGACCTCAAGAGACGGCTTCCAAACAGACTTCGCTTACTCTTAAAGCCGTGGTCAGAAGCAAAGGCCGGGAAAAGGTCTATCCCTCTTCAACACCCACCTCCATCGATCAACATCCACACGGACGCTTCACTGGAGGGTTGGGGAGGTCACTCCCACCAACAACAGGTTCAAGGAACATGGTCTCCCCTATTCAAGACGTTTCACATCAACATCTTGGAGGCCATAGCGGTTCTTCTCACCCTAAAGAAACTCTCCCCGCCTCCCTCGATCCACATTCGTCTGACTCTGGACAACTCGGTGGTAGTCAGATGTCTCAATCGTCAGGGCTCTAGATAGCCCCAGATAAATCAGGTACTTCTTCCGATCTTTCGTTTGGCAGAAAGGAAGAAATGGCACCTGTCTGCAGTTCACCTACAAGGATTCCGCAACGTTACGGCTGACGCTCTATCGAGGACAAGCCCAATAGAGTTGGAATGGTCTCTAGACACAAGATCATTCTCCTTCATCTCTCACCAAGTCCCGGAACTTCAGATCGATCTCTTCGCGACGAGCGACAATAACAACTTCCTCGATATGGGGCCCCGTACGAGGACCCCAAGGCAGAAGCAGTGGATGCCATGTCACTGGATTGGAATAGATGGTCCAGGATATACCTGTTCCCCTTCCCAACCTTCTGCTGAAAGTCCTCCAAACTGAGAACCTTCAAAGGGACAGCGGTCCTAGTGGCTCCCAAGTGGCCCCGGAGCAATTGGTACCCCCTGGTTCTGGAGCTGCAGCCCACGCTGATTCCCCTTCCGGGTCCAGTTCTCTTGCAACAAGTACAGAAGTCGACTGTCTTCGCTTCATCACTGAAAGTCAGGGACCTTCATCTCATGATTTTCTCTCCTTAGCCACAAAGAAAAGGTTTGGGATCTCGAAGAAAAGCTTAGACTTCCTCGAGGAGTACAAGACTGAATCTACCAGACGGCAATACGAATCTTCTTGGAGAAAGTGGGTCTCATTCGTCAAGGCAAAAAATCCTACGGAAATCACCATTGATTTTTGTATGTCCTTCATTCACCTTCATGGACAAGGCTTAGCAGCCAACACGATTTCCACCTGCAAATCGGCCCTGACTAGACCACTCCTATACGCCTTCCAGATTGATCTGTCCAGTGATATCTTCAATAAGCTGCCAAAAGCATGCGCTAGACTACGCTCAGCACCCCCACCAAAACCTATCTCCTGGTTCTTGGACAAGGTGCTCCATTTTGCTTCTAGCCTGGACAATGATTCGTGCCCTCTGAAAGATTTGACTCAAAAAGTTATCTTCTATTATGCTCTCGCCTCGGGAGCCCGAGTCAGTGAAATAGTGGCATTATCTAGAGGAGAGGGTCATATCCTGTTCGCAGAGACAGGAGAGCTTACCCTCTTCCCCGATCCGACGTTTCTCGCTAAGAATGAACTACCCACCAAGAGATGGGGCCCTTGGAGAATCTGCCCCCTGAAGGAAGATGTCTCTCTATGCCCAGTGGAGAGTCTTAAGGTCTATCTTCGAAGAACTTAAGACTTCGGTGGAGGACAACTCTTCAAAGGAGAAACATCGGGTAGCGACCTATCACTGAAACAACTAAGAGCGAAAATCACCTACTTCATTCGCAGAGCGGATCCTGACAGTACACCCGCAGGTCACGATCCTAGAAAAGTCGCTTCTTCTCTGAACTTCTTCCAGAGTATGGATTTCGAAAGCTTCAAGGGCTTTACAGGCTGGAAATCATCGCGCGTTTTCTTCAAGCACTACGCAAAACAAGTGCACGAAGTGAAGCATTTTGTGGTAGCCGCAGGTAGTGTTATGAAACCTGCTGTTTAACTCTGCATAGAACAGTGAGTTACTTGGGACTTTAACTCTACGGATGCCTGTGTTGACCCTTTTGTGAAACAGGGGTTTCATGGACACTTAGTGTTTCTAATAGACTGTTCTTACCAAGGTGAATTGTCATAGACTTACACGAGTGCCACATGCCCTAGGGCATGATGTGTTTCTTTTGAAATTTTATAAAAGACTGGCGTTCCTCTGGAACTTGTGTTTCTAAATGTGAAGTTTCCTTTCAGAATCAAGATTAGTCTTTATTTTCTATGTACATTATTCTTTATTATTGTAAGTAAGCTCTATATTCATTATTGTAATTACTGCCATAATGATCTGTATTCCTAGAAATAAAATTTCTATTTTATTCCGTGTGCGTCCGTCTCTCTTCACTCCTATTCCTTATCAAGAAATATACGATTGTTATAGTTTCATTTACCCCTTTTCCCTGAAGAACAGGAAAGAATAATATAAGTAATTATGTTATATGCTCACTCATGCCTTGATAATGTTCCTATTCGAATATTAACCTTTGTCCTGTCTCCGAGACCAGACCGATCTCTCCCCCAGGGGGAGTAGTAAATGTTATTTACTTACCTACGCTTGATAATATTTCTACCCGAATATTAACCTTTGTCTTGTCTCCGAGTCCAGCGTGAACTCCGCAGAATGAGTAACTCATCAATGATCGCTTCGAGATGTTCCTATTGTCCACCAGGACTTCTCTGCCAGGGGGGCAGGAAGCTAGTTCATCATAGAATCTCTGGTAAGGACAGGTTCTATAATACTGTTCGAAGCCCTTGGCACTTGGTTTTAAAGGGGAAAAATTCCACGATACATTAATTCTCTGGTACACTTCCATCAGGACGTCATGGCTTGAGCCCAAAAAAACGGATTTTGAGCAAAGCGAAAAATCTATTTTTGGGTGAGATAGCCATGACGTCCTGATGGACCCTTCCGTCTATTCTAGTTCAGCCTTTCAGGCCCCTCCCTGACCTGCTGTATCATGGAGATTAGCAGAAGCTGAGCTCAGGATGAGGACGGACGTGACGTCATTTAGCAATGGCGCCCGTTTGTTTACGTCTCGAGTACCAAAAGCAGCCACGGATGAGAGTAACTGTGGAACGGCTCCTCAGTTACTCAACCACCTTTCCATATTGAAGTGTTAACTCTATATGGGGTGTAGATAGCTATGTGGCGTGTTAATACATGCGTCCCCTGTTGATATACGATATCCTACAGGGAAACCTTTAGGGTACTCGCACCAGAAGTTAGAATTCTGTGATAACCTTTAGTTTAATTCTCTGGGAATATCCACTGTAGTTAAATATACCCTAGGAAGCTACTGAAGGAACCTTCCATCAGGACGTCATGGCTATCTCACCCAAAAATAGATTTTTCGCTTCGCTCAAAATCTGTTTAGTTTTCTCCACCCAAATCCCCAGGTTCCCATGGGGGTCCCCCATTATTCATAAGATATAGGTTACATTGCCCTGTAATACAGTAAAATAATACCTATATATATATATATATATATATATATATATATATATATATATATATATATATATATATATATATATTTATATATATTACATTTAGTATTTATTTGCTACAAAGATATGTGTCATTTTCGAAGGAAACAGTCGTTTTTTTTCCGAAAGGAAAGGTAGGAATGTTTTCCCTGTCCGTAACTATAAAACCCATTTGGAAACTTCAATGGTAAGCAGCTCATTTAGGAGGACACTCCAAAACCAAACCATTGTTATCTAGCCTTGGGTAGTGCCATAGTCTCTGTACCATGGTCTTCCAATGTCTGGGGGTAGAGACAGGGCCAGATTAAGAAGTCTCCGAGCCCTAGGCTATTCAGGTTGGCGGGGCCCCTTTGAGTTACGGGTAAGCGAAGCAACCCCTTCCAGCTAGGGGGTGGGGTGGAGGGTGTCGATGTGAGCCTGTTTAAGGTATAATTAAATACCTTCTGGCTATTAAGATTAAATTTAATAGGGGAAGTACATCAAGGCAACCAAAACCATTTACCAACAGCCATTATAACTATCTTGTTAAATAATGCATTTTAAAGAGAGTAAGCTCAAGACAGCTTAGTATTACTAGATTAGGCTATCAAAGTAGTGACATCATGTACCTACTATATTCAGCATAACAACTACAACAGTATCATTCCCTTTATATATCACTGACCATTATTGTTATCATTGCATCATGCATAAGACTATCAAATCATATAAACTCAAGAAAGTAAAGAATTGTTAGATAAAGTAATGACTTATAACCCTACACCTATTACATTCAACACAGCCACTGTTATCATTCCGTTTATATCACATTTTGCCATTAAGCCTTTAATAATCAGTAAATCATTCACATCAAAAATAGAAACTCAAAGTACAGTATTTCTAGATAATTAAATCTTTGCCATCTTATACCCATCTCCTTTAACATAATAATTCCATTTTCATTATTATTTATCATTACGCTTATCTAATTATATGTTTAAAGAAAAGAAACAGAAGAATCCTAGGTTACTAAAGCAATAGCATCATACACACCTTTGGTATTTAACATAACCTCTACAGTCCCTTTTTGTGATTATCATCAAATCATGCATGTGCATATATCAACTTCACAGGCACTTCTTAAATAAACTAGGTTACTAAAGCATCATACACACCTTTGGTATTCAACATAACCTCTACATTCCTTTTTTGTGATTATAATTAAATCATGCTTGTACATATATCAACTTCACAGGCACTTCTTAAATAAAGTTCTTTCTGGATTTCATATTGGCAAAATCATCAATTATACTCTGAAAATCAATATTTCTTGTTAGATCAGACTCAATGGTCAACAAGGCTAGGTCACACAATTTGTCTTGGCTCATTGTTGAACGGAGCTGGTTTTTCACTCTTTTAAAAACAGAAAATGAACGTTCTCCTTCACAGTTAGTAGCTGGAAGTGTTAGGTAAAGGCGATACACTATGTCAACATTAGGGAAGGTTTCTGAGATACCTGCATTTCTTAAATGTTTCAAAGCAGCTGAGGGCGCACATTTTTCAGGTGGAGCTTTAATCTGATTCATATACCCAGAAAAATGAATTATTTCTTCAACAAATGTGTCCTGAACATCTGCTGAAAGGTGTTGTTGCAACTTTAATGCAGCTTCTCTCAATTCTGCATCTAGCATAGTAGTAATTTTGAACAGAAATCCAAACTTGTCATTGAGATTCTGGTAGATTTCTTTTCTTTTCACCAATTCTGTAATCAGTGAATCCAGAATGACGATGTAGCTGTCTTACATTTCTGCCTTGGTAGCAATACAATTTCATTGTCTGGCTCTTCAAAATTGCGTTTCCTCTTCCTTGACCGCTGATGATCAGCCCGGTAACTGTAGTCTTTCACCAGCAGTTTAGCTTTTTCTTCAAACATTTCAAAAGCTTCATCATTGCGAAGTGAGATTACAAATTCCACTAAGCCTGCATAAAGGTTAGCACAAGTAGCCATTTCAATTTCAGTTTTCTGGAGTGTCTTGTTCGTGGCATTTAACCGTTCCAGTATACAGTCCCAAAGCACACAGAGTAAGGCCAATTCAAAATCTTCCAATTTTGATGCTAAGCTGGCTGCTTCGCTTCTTGTAGTTGCTGTCTGGTCTTCATCCTCTGCTATTTGGATTAAAGCAGAACGTATTTCAGACTTAAAGACAGGACAAAGTGCTTTTAAAACCTACAAACGGAAGTCAGTTTGGATTTTTAAGTTTTCTTATAGTATTTTTTCCAAAAATGCGTCTTTACTGGTCAAGTAACCCTATCAGGTACCTCCCCTAACATTTAGAGGTGAAAACAAACATTTATCCATACACATCAATGTCTATCAACAACACTTCAGTTAATTTGTCACAGTACAAGTCTAGATAACGTGTAATTACTACAGAAAATTGGAGAGGAATCTCCCATACTCGCCCATTAGCGGGAAAACACAACCGTTCTGATGTAAACAAAGGCGTGTTGAGTGTTGCCATCTATGGTTAGGTTTATTTATTTTTATTTTATTTTATTTCATTATTTATTTTTGTTATGATTAATTTTCAAAAATCAATTTTACTCTCCAAACACTTGACCTTTTTAGGTAGGGACCCCTTTGCACTTGCATCTTGTGCGCAGTCTTGGATGAGCCCCTGAACCCCTTGGATTGCGGGGCCCTAGGCAAATGCCTAGTTTGCCTATGCGGTAATTCGGCCCTGGGTAGAGATCTGTTTGCTTGAGGGCACACCCTTCCTCTTGGTTTTTTAAAAGTTTAATAATTTCTTTGGGCTCAGCCATGTCGTCCTGATGGGTTTCTTTAGGCAGGTTTCTAAGGGATATTTAGCTACAGTGATACTCCCAGAGAATTAACCGAAGGTCTCCAGAATCCTAACTCCTGGCGCGAGTATCCTTAATATATCTTTAAGGATATCGCATAATATCGGGACGTATTTTTTACATGACACATAGCAATCTTCACCCTGAATAGATTTTACTCTTTGAGGGGGAAGAGTGGCGAACGAAGGGGAGCCGTTATCAAGGTACCCGGTGGACCCCCTCCCTGTACTACTACGGCGCATTATTCCTTTGAAAGTAGCATTTAAGCATGGTGCTCTCCCTCGTTCTCTACCTAAACAATGAGTATTGTACTCTACAGGAACTAACATAGGAAGTAAATTTTCTGTTCGCATTAGCCGCTGGGGCTGGAGTTAGTGAAAAATTGGCCCTATCAGGGATGTAGGCCATATTCAGTTCACAGAAGAGGGAGAACTGAACCTTTCCCCGATCCTACTTTTCTCGCCAAAAACGAGCTGCCCACCAAAAGGTAGGGGTCCTTGGAGAATCTGCCCACTGAAGGAAGATGTCTCTCTATACCCAGTAGAGCGTCTTAAGGTCTATCTTCATAGAACTTCAGACTTCAAGGAAGGACAGCTCTTAGGAGGCGAAACCTCAGGATCAAAATCAATCCCTAACATAACTGAGAGCAATGCTCACCTACTTATTCGCAGAGTGGATCCT
>NC_090754.1:71660558-71670558 GCF_036898095.1 Palaemon carinicauda
CTCTCGGTCAGCTGAGTCAGCAGGTTGGGAACCTGAGAAGGTGGGAAACTATCCAGGCTGGGCAGGCCAAGATGGTGGCGCCTGAGCTGCGGGAACTTAGGCCGTGTGTTCAACTCGTGGAGCTGCTAGCCGCAGTGTGAGACCACCCTCTGAGCAGGGAACGCTGCCATGGAGCAGGTGCCCGAACAGAGCCATCATCTCCCTCAACACCCCTCTCCATCTGGCATGACGGGCCCTGGTGAGGGGGTGGAAGTGATCCCGGAAGGACCGAGGATCGGGAGGGGGGGGGGAGCAATGGCTTCCACTCCCCACAACAGCAAGGGGTCTCTCGATGGGAACCTGAATGGGGCTCTGGTGTTATGAGACCAGATCTCTTGCTCCCACGAGGAGAGATCAGTGCTTGATAGCCACTGAACGGGAGCTGGTGCTGCCATCCCATGGAGAGTTGAGGGAACGGCTCCCAGAGGCTGAGAGGGTGCCTCCCCGGTAGCCTGTGGGAAACAAGGTGGCAACCCAGGCTGTGTGACAGCCTGCCGGTCAACCTGGGCAGACTAAGATGACGGGTGGCTTGCCCGGGGTGCTAGCAGAGGTGGGGGACCACCTGTGCTGGGACCACTGCCCTGGAGCAGGTGTCCGAACCTGACCATCATCTCCGTCCCATGGCAGGAGTCCACTTCAGCCGAAGCCATCAAAATCTTGTTATAACACCACGGTCACTATCCACTTGACATTGATCCATATCATGTCAAACTTGAGGCAGAATTAAAGGTAATTGAGGCCTAAATCACAAATATAAGACAAGCTTGATGTACAGTTGAAACGCTAGTTCCAAGTGAAGTAGCTCTTGAATAATAAAGTCTCAGAAGTACTCTAGTTTGAGAAAAGAGGTTTAGCATTATAAAAATCAATGTCAAAGGAAATAATAAAATGTTTTGTTTAAACATCTGTTTATTTTTGTTATGCAAAGAAATCATACGGATAATTTTTTTTACATATAATGTAATATTTGAACATTTGTTGTAGTTGCCACTTGGGAACATCATGTCTATGCATTATAAAATAAGTCTTCAAACATTTGTTATTTTGACTACTCCATTCTTACAATAATATTAATACAATTGATATTTTTGTCACAGGTGCAAATCATATCCAAACATTTTGAAATCATTACCAAAATTTTTGACAACCTTGCTTATAATTTTATTGGTAAGATTTGTCATGTATTTTTCGGCTAAAGTAGTTGTAACTCTTTTCTCTGTTTGAGGGTATCGTTAAGTTTGCCGGGGCCCTGATTAGTCTGAGGAGCTTCTCTGCGTCCTCTTCGATCGTCTCGAGTTTCAGGATAAAGTCATAGTCTACTTGGCAAGGACGGCAAAGTCTCTCATAAGATATCCAGTGGTTATTAATCTTACCTGCAGGTGTGCTAACAAAACTCAGGAATTCTTCCAGTGTGATGTCATTTAATTTGGCATTTTCTCTCAGCTTTTTAACAAAAGGGAGGACTTGTGCTTGAAAGGGCTCTGTCCCGAATTCGTAATGGATTTTATCTAAATAAGCAGAAATTAGTCGCTCCATGGGATTTCTCACTATGATGAACTTTGTATAAGTCTCCATCTTTTTCATCTCATCATCATCCTGTAAAGAGAAATGATGGACATTCCTGTCAAAACTCGGGATTTCAACTTTCCTTTGAAATTCTCATGACTGTTAATGAAATGTTTTGTTTCTCCATCTCATGTAGTTAAAGCTATAATAGAAACTTAATTTTTTCCAACTGGGGCCTAGTTTTAGTAGTAATGAGGGCTTAGCCAGGAATATTCTTGGGGTTAGATAGATAGGACTGAACATTACCAAGGACTCGATATAGGGTCCTAAAGAAGTACTAAAAGGTGATATAATAAATATAAATAGAAATATCATATAATGAAAGTAATGCAAATAATAATCACATGATATATTTGATTAAAGTTTTCAAATTCAAACATTTCCTGTGACCCGGATCGGGAATTATTCAATTCCATGCTGATATATATACATATATTGTTAAAAAATTGTGATAAAAAGAAATTAGGAAATATAAGTTAAGTAACATGAATATTGTTTTTCCCTTTTGAAGCTATATGGGCTGCAAAACCCTTTATTTCATTTTCACATGTGAAGTAAGCATTTTGGATTATTTTAGATTTGTCTTGTCAGATTTCAAAGCAGCTCACATGAACAAGATACCCAAAATGTGTGACAAAAGTCATACAGGACGATATTTAATTTCTTTTATTACTGCACTTGAGCCTTTGGAAATTATCGTGCAAAAATTTAATGAAAAACTAGAAGAATTTGCTGCCCGGCTTCTGGTTCATAATTTCATAGGAGCCCCTCCATCCAACCTGCAGCACATGTAAAGAGTGATCCTCTTGTCTTTGTTGGGAAACACATTCCTGACATCTGTAAAAATGGCTGTCTTCTTTCAAAGGACCACTAACTTCATTTCTGCGCAACTTAAATGCCTTGGCAATGCTCCTGGTACCTTGTTTTTTGTTACAACAACATACTGAGTGAAGGTTGACCTCAAGAGCTCTACGTACAATCTGGCATTCAGTATTTCAAATACTTAAATTCAATCACACATTACACATTTTCAAAACATTATTGTTAGAAATTTTTCTTGAAATTTGCAAACATTCAGCCATCCAAAATTGCTAGAAAATTGTTCAAAGTAGTATTTAAAAAGATTACAAGAGTGGCTGGCAAAGTTAAGTTTGTGATTAGTTGATGCCAAGATGGAGACTGGCACCCAGATCAATACTGCACAAATGGCGTCTTTAAATGTGATGTAAACAATCTTCCCATAGGGGCAACCTTGTAAGAACGTGATCTTCAAAATTCGAGTAATAAGAGCAAATTCCCATCGCATTATATTGCATTTCCAATAGATATTCTTACTAAGAAAATACTACACATACTAAAATCTGTGGATCATACCAATGTATTTTTGAAAAACTTCACACATTCACCTGTCAGTGTTCTATGTCCTCAGGCACAGCATTCAGTAATGAATTTAATTTGCTCTATTTTAAAAGAAATACTCCTGATTCTGTAAAAAGAAATGGAAATGTTCATGTTCACAAATCAAATATTTACTTCAGCCTAATACGTGTGAACAGTAATTCTGTCAATTTCTTTATCAATTAACACTACTTATGAAACATCTTATTTTGTGCTTACACCACAGCACCTTGGTGTTAAATCCTACCAGTGGTTTTTTGCAAATCTGATAACACACCGTGCACTCTAGAGAAAAACAATATGATGTGTACACTTAAGAGAGAGCTGAAACAGCACTCAATCACAGAAGGTAGATTACATTCCTTTGAATATTAGAGAGAGACTTATCTTTTGCACAAATTACCTTCGAATTTGCTTGATGTAATCGCATTCTTTGAGTCATACTGTGTAGCTCCACGTGTGAGATCTCATCAAGTCTTGCAGCTTCAGGCTCTCCTCTTAAATTTATCCATATTCTCTTCCAGTTTGAACATCCAATCTGTGGAAAATCATCTCTCATTGTGTTAGAATCTAAGGTCCCACGGTGACCCATTGCAGTTCACAACAGAGTCCTTAGGTCTCGTGAAAGGCTCTACAATTTATTTTGTGAATGATGTTAGCTTAGCTCTTGTAGTGATAAGGGATTTTAGGATTATTCTATTTCCAGAAATGCAGTTCCTAATCTTCCTGTGGATCGTTTTATATGAAGTAAAAATTCGAGAGGGACATCTTAATATCTCATAATGAAATATCAGTGGAACTTTGTATTTTTAGCGGAAAATTTAATGTATTAATACATTGTTTATGCAAAATAGATTTTACCTTTCTCAACATCAATTATGCACATAGTTATATTATTTTTCAATTTTACTTTTTTTTAGAATAATCATCATATACTTGGTGTTCTAATTGGAAGAGAACTATCACTATAAGCCTATCGCGCCATTTTGATATATCTTGGGCATATGGGTTTTGATTCTTCAGTTAGATAATTTAGAGGAAGCCTTTACATATTTAGATGCACCATTAGTTGCCTAGAAATATCCAAGATGGCTGTCACCATATAAAAAAGTCAAGAAAAAGCTAAAACTTTGACTTAAGTTCATATATATGAGGTAAAACGTCTGGTAATGCATGGATTCGGAGTAACTTTAGCTTGATCAATTTATTTTATGTAAGTTAGAAAGGAATTAATCCCCACTTACCTCATTTTCACTCATTTAAAAAAGGGAATGATTTACTCAGTGTACCAGTAATAGTGTAGTGCCAGTCACTACCAAGGCACACTGGTTGACACTTTAGCTGTGAGACTCGGCATGGGGTTCAATGCTGGCTACAGGTAGACATTTGTTATTAGTTTCTCAAATTTTTTTTTTTTTTTTTTTTTTTTTTTTTTTTTTTTTTTTTTTTTTTTTATTGGTAACCCTAGTTCAGAGTTAGACAGCCACACCTGAATTGATAGGATATGCCAGTGTGGGAGAGCTGTGCCAAGGAAGATGGGCTTTAGTCTTTCAGAAAGTATACAGATGACACAGACTGCAAGTAGCATTGAATGAATGAGTAGGCTATTTGTAGGATTATGACTTATCTGAGCCTAGTTAGATCCCATATCTGAAAGTGTGTATATGTTGTGTAGGTAGTAAAAGGAGAAACTGTCAGCTTATAGAACAAAAGCAATGACATCACAAACTTGGAAGTCGACATCTTTCCTGAAGGTAGATAGTTTGACTAACTGGAAGCTTTGTTGTTTGTGCTGAGAGGACACACATGAAAGGCTAGTGGATGCATCTGGTGCTTGCTATGTTATCCTTGCTATAAACATTCCTGAATTTTATAAGTTAAATACCTCTACCATTTCATCCCAAAAAATTTGATGAAGGTGATGCAGACCATTGAAAATAACAAAACTAAATATGAATCATGCATGCTGAAGTTCAAAACTACATAACTAGAAAAGGAAGTCATTGTGTAAGATAAAAGATGATGATGCCCCATTGAAAGCTTTATGATTGGCTATGACGTTGTCCTTATACGAAAAGCTGTTATGATGTGCCATAAACTTACTAGATGAAAAGCTTCAGATCAAACTTAGTGCTGGAGATATTGTTTCCTAGGATCATATGTATCACCCATCTTGTCTGACAGGCATGTACAACAGGGAAAGAGCGTGTTTAAATTTCCAGAAAATTGGAGATGATTATTTGCAACACAGACATGTTCTTACTGAACTTGAAATGTACATAAGAGATAGAGTTGACTGCAGATGGATGCTGCTATTTTGTGATGGTAGAACTTTATGATTTGCACAAACAAAGACTGGAACAGCTAAATGTTGATGTTTCATATGTGCACCAGACACTGCTGAAAAAAATAGATTCTTACCCGTATCCCAGAACTGGAGGCTTTCGAAGAGGGAGGAGAGATTTGTCTTGCCTGAGGAGGGGAAAGTAAAAGCCCTAGCCATGGCATGGAACTACATTGAGGCACTAAACAAGATCAAAGTAGCTTGAATATGAGAAAGAGTTTGATAGAACCTTAACAGCAGACACTAGAGAAGAATATTTTTCCGATTGGAGCCCTCGGGCTTATAGCATTCTGCTTTTCAAACTAGTGTTGTAGCTTAGCACATGATAATAATAATATTAATGTACCACCAAGTTTGTTGGAATTTGTTAGTGTGTTTGCTAAACAGTGGTGATATAAAATCCTAATTTGAATATGGAACATCATAACTTTTCCACTTCAACTGCCGGAAGACTCCAGCATCTTCAACATTTACCTGACATTCCAAGTCAAAGGAATCTCAGTTTAAATATACTTTGGTCTCTTGTTCTTTGGAAAAACCAGAAAGCATAAATTAATTGATAAATTTCATCAAGACAGTAGTAGAATCATCTATGACAGGGTTCTGGAACTGACTAAAAAACATCCTCCCAGGAGAAAGGTATATCTTTGTTTCAGCATGTAAGCCTTGATGAAGAGAGTGAGGACAGAAACTTGGCCCAAATCATCCAAAGTGGAAGAAATAAAAATAGATACCTTCTCTTCCTAGATATTTCGCGGATATACTCCCTGCTTACTCTAAACATGATAATCCCCTCCCTTCCTGCAATGGAATCCCTGGACACCAACCAAGCATATTTCTCGAGTATGAATGGCTTGCGAAATTCAGTCTGTCAAACAGGAGTGAAAATGCTGTGTCCATCTCTTGGGCAGCGCATCATGCTTCACAGAAGTAACAGGCCCCCTTTGAAATTAGCTTGTCATTGTCTCTTTTTAAAGAGACAGCTCAAAAAGAGGTAGCTCCTTAAGTTGCAGTGATAAAACCTAACATGGATATTGCAAGAGTAGCCACACATTTTCTCAATCGTAGCCAAGCCCCTGTTCCAACTGTTGATCAGCCACTATTTGAAATTACAAAGTAAATTCAATGGAAATAGCCATTGTAGTATGGTGATATGTTTATTATATTTGTAAGGCTCCATTTAGAAATAGCATTCAAAATTTTGGGTGATCTCTTGAAAGACAGTGGTTGGACTGGTGCTCTTGCAGAAGCAAAAGTAGCTACTTCTGGAACAGCAGATTCGTTTATCTTTGCTGTGCATGTGAAGAATACATGTCTCGCCCACCAGGTGACAGCTTGAAATTTATATCGGCTGCACATAGCTGCCTATGTGGCATATGTCCAGTAGGCATAGGAAGAAAGTGAGCTAAGGTGTGAAAGCCGGATAAATAAATGACAGTCAGTGTCCAGAACTCTACTTTTGGAGTTTTGGGCTTCAGCTAGATCTTCTAGCATTTGTTTTCATCAGGTCATACTGGAAGTCTACTTTCAAATTGTATATATGTCCTACAGGAACTCATTCCAATCTTCATTGCCCTGTACCATGTACATTATGCCAGGTGCCTTTCAATTAGTTTGAGAGACATAGAGGCTCTCCAAAATAACACAAATGTTGAATTCACAAAGAGATATTTCACAGTCCATAAATCCATTCAGCCTTTTACCTCAATGGCTATAGACCAAATAAACGAGGAGATACTACCTCTTTAGAGTTTTGGGTTCTTTTGACTGGCCAGATGGTACTACATTGGATCCCTCTCTCTGGTTAAAGTTAATTTTCCCTTTGCCTACACACACGTGTGCACGCACACACGCACGCACGCGCACACACACACACACACACTGAATAGTCTTGTATATTCTTTAAATATTCTCATCTGTCCTCATACACCTGACAACACAAATTACCAAACAATTCTTCCTCACTCAAGGGGTTACTGCACTAATTGTTCAGTGGCCACTTTCCTCTTGGTAAGGGTAGAAGAGACCCTTTAGCTATGGTAAGCAGCTCTTCTAGGAGAAGACACTAAAATCAAACCATTGTTCTCTAGTCTTGGGTAGTGCCATAACCTCTGTACCATGGTCTTCCACTGTTTTGGTTTAGAGATCTCTTGCTTAAGGGTACACTCCAGTGCACTATTCTATCTTATTTCTCGTCCTCTTATTTTGTTAAAATTTTTGTAGTCTATATAGGAGATATTTATTTTAATGTCGTTACTCTTCTTAAAATATTGTTTTCCCTGTTTCCTTTTCTTACTGGGCTATTTTCCCTGTTGGAGCCCCTGGGCTTATAGCATCCTGCTTTTCCAACTAGGGTTGTAGTTTAGCAAGTAATGATAATAATGATGATAATAATGTTCATGTGAAAGGAGATAGGAAAGCCATAAGCCTATTTGAAGATGCAGATGCTCTTAGAAGGTGGACAGTGACTGGTCCTGATGAATTTGAGACTAGAGGTGATGCTGATCGAAAATCTGAGGGTAAGCATCCTGATGAAACTGTGCAGAGAAGGTTTCTTGACATGATAATCAAAGAAATGGGCTACCTTTTAGGGATGGTTCAGTGGATCTGGTTCTGTTAATCAGTCATGTAATTATGGCCAGCAAAGTTAGTGAATCCTTGTGATCTATGAAGAGCCTTGAACAGAAACAATTCACAAACTTAATTGAGAGACTCGAGCCATCCAGTAAATTCTATGGGCCAGTACACAAGAACAAAATTCTATTGTTCAGTTACAAGATGTCTGCTAAAGAGTCAAAGGGCAATGTCACCACCGATGGTATCATAATAGATGGTGCAGCTCTTCTAAATGTTCTTACATGAACCAAGGAGTTTTATGCAAACGATGAAGTCGTGTCCAAGGTCCAGATGTACAAACAAGTGAATATTGCATTTGATGTGTATTGGACAGACATTATGAAAGCAAAAAAAAAAAAAAGAGAGAGAGAGGGGGGGACAGGAGTTTACCATAGAGTGACTAGCACTACAAATAATCCAGGCAATTGGGCCAGCTTCCTTAGGAATAACCAGAACAAAACAACTATTTGCATATTTAATAGACACAATAGTTTTATCTCAAGCAGATGATACACTGTCGTCACCAAAGGGGAATGCTGTACTTTGTAGAAAAGCGGAACAGGACACTGCTGACCTACAAGGCTCTACTCACGAAGAGGCATATGCTAGAGTCCTTTTGGATGCTGCCTATGATGCATGAAAATATCTCAAGTGTAATCATTTGTAGTTCACACATTTTGGGCTGCATAATTGCAAGAGCTATCTGGCCAGAAAATCTACAACAAATTCGAAAGAAGAAAAGACATGAGGTGGATACCTATCCATGAAACTGCAATAGCCATGGTACTAAAAGCCTCAGTGCTTCCCTTTTTCCATATATATAGTGGGTGTGACACAGTTTCTGCTTTTCATGGAAAGGGAAAGAAGTCTACATGGCAAACATGGATGTCAGTGAGCCACATCCCCCTTCACCAAACTAAGTTCAGCACCTCCAGCTGTAGAAGATGAAGACCTGCAAATCATTGAAGAGGTTGGGATGGAAATATACGACAGAGGTAGTTCATATAAAGATGTAAAATAGACTAGACTTGATCTCTCTGCTAGAAAGAAAAAAAAAACATTATTGCCTTCCCACTACAAGGGCTGCTCTCAGAGAGCATTTCAAAGAGCTGCCTTTCAAGCAGGGCATATTTGAGGCCAGTCTTTAGTATGTCGTCCAGTTTTCCAAGCCCAAGACATGGAAACGGGATTGCAACAGATTGATGGTACCCGTTTTCTGTATTGGGCAAATGTCCCATTTGTAGCAAAATATTGCCAAGAATTGAATAAGTGTGACTGCAAGAGAGCATGCCAAGGCAGGTGCAAGTGCTACAAGTCTGGACTTAACTGCACAGCTTTCTATGTACTTACTAAAACTAATTGATATGAAATATAGTGGTATCAATCCACATGTTAAGGTTCAGAGGATCTCATTTATGTCTTGGTCTTGAAAGAGGATTATATCCAAAGAATATCATGTATATTATTTGGACCTTGGTAAATGGTAAGGCCTAGAGAATACCAAATGTATTCTTTAGACCTTGGTAGATAGTCTAGTTCAGCTAATACCATTTATATTCTCCAAATTTTGGTAAACAACAGTTAAGAAGGTAGCTCCTCTCTTTGAGACCTAGCTGCTGTGCCCATCATTCATTTGTTGATTTTTATTTTGATCGAATCCTTTTCTTTGTGACTCTCTACACTTAGCTACACAACTTCTTTAACTTCACCTTGCTCCTGTGCTTCAACTGCAATACTAATTAAAATACCTTTGGAATGAAACAGTATATAGCGCGATGCTTATCGTCAACGAGAAGATGGCGTAGCAGCCTTGAGTCTTTGAAGACCTTTTCCTTGAGCATCTTTTGAGGCCCTTTGGTTCTACTGCAGAATCTCCTTAGAGTGTCCTTTCTCTTCTGTTGCTCCAGTTCCCACTCTTCTGTTGCAAAGGACATGAAAGGGTTATTATTAGTTTTGGGTTATTGTTAGTTCAGCATCTGTTTTCCTTTGTAGTTTCATGATGACTATCCAAATGAATACAGTTTCTTCTTCTAAGTG
>NC_090754.1:71673058-71688058 GCF_036898095.1 Palaemon carinicauda
TTTGTATTGAATACTTAGGAGCGACTGGTTGACTTATATAATATCATAAGATGACATAACATCAAAGGTATTCTAGTTTTAGTTTTAAATGGTTTGAGAAAGGATATATAGTTAATGGGTTTATGCAGTTGA
Organism: Palaemon carinicauda; assembly: GCF_036898095.1. Classification (NCBI taxonomy): domain Eukaryota; kingdom Metazoa; phylum Arthropoda; class Malacostraca; order Decapoda; family Palaemonidae; genus Palaemon; species Palaemon carinicauda. The sequence continues at coordinate 71,673,191 of NC_090754.1, forward strand.
CCGGCACTTGGAGTTTTTAAAATCCTTTCATATTCTATTCTATAAAATTTGTCATATGCAATCAACGTTTACTTGATAAAAACAGTAAAAACAGCCCACTTGGTGTTACAAAGTAACCCATATCATTTTGAGAAAAGGACGAAATTAATTCAAGAGATAGGTTAATTTTCTCCTTTTCTAAATATTATACCATGTTCACTATATATACAGTTAACCCTCTTTTTGATTGCAGGTCGGACCGCAACGTACAAACAAGCAAAGAGAAACTCAAGTAAGTTATTGGTTTTAGTTTTTTGTTTTAAGGCTGATTATTCGACAGTCTTCCTAATGCCATCAAAAGTGGAGGCAATACACTAAAACTAGTCAGTAATGTAATCACTTTAGAAATTAAGAAATATTTGATATGTTTACTTAAAAACTAGAAATTTGTATCATGACTGAGACTTCACATTCCATTCGCCCATTTTCTCGTGCTTTTTTCCAACACCAGCCATTTCTGACATATGCATTTGATCATTTAACTCACTTGTCTCTCAATTGTCATCCAAAAGTATCGTTAATGAAGAGGTTAACTTCCTTCAAGCATTATGAATTGGAAGGAATATTAGACTGGTGTATGACTCGTTCATATCCATGAACTAAAAAATCTTAGGCTGCTACTCAAACCACTGGACTGTACCTGCTGGATCAGAGGGTCAAGCGCTCAGACCATAACCAATTCTTTAAACTTTGACTTGTTGAACCCTGTGGGCAAGTCTTTAGACCTTGACTTGCCAGACCTTCTAGCCAACTGTTGAAACCTTAACCTGCTGGATCACATGACCAACTCTTCAGACCATGACCTGTAAGACCCTCTAGCCTAGTTTTTAAGCCTCGACATACCAAACCTCATGACAAATTCTTCAGACCTTTAGCTTATGGACCCAATAACCAATTCTTTAGACTGGGACTTACTAGAGCCTATGGCCAAGTCTGTAGACCTTAACTTGCCAGACCCTCTAGCCAAGTGTTGAAACCTTGACCTGCTGGACCATATGGCCAATTGTTTAAACCTTGATGGGGGAGATTCTCTGGCCAAATCTTCAGACTTTTACTTGCCAGACACTCTAGCCAAGTGTTGAAACCTTGACTTGCTGGACCATATGCCCAATTTTTTAGACCTTGAGCTGACAGATGCTCGGGCCAAATATTGAGACCTTAACCTGCTTGATGCTTTGACCAAAGTTTTTAGACTTTGGCCTGCAGTACCTTCTGGCTAGGTCTTTAGACATTGACTTGCTGGACCCTAGGATCATGTCTTTCTACCAGATTATCAAGGCAGCTTATAAAGATATAAGATTTCAATTGAAGAGCTTATAATCACCTGGCAAAGGACTAATATTAAAACTATTATATATAGCAAACAAAAAGCAAAATCAAAACTTTTTCAAAATCTTCACACATCATTTGAACTCCCTACGTACACATATTAATTATATTAGCAGTAATAGTAATACTAGTAGCAGTGTTACCAGTAAATATTCACTAGGAAGTATGAAATGCATGTCATATAAAAAGTCTTCATACATTAGCATCTGTATTCAAACATAGGCCCGCATATAGTGTCCAATTGGGAATAAACTTATCAGCAAAACAAATAAATCGCTAATCTAAATTCATGAAGTACCTGGGAATACTCAGCACTCAGCACTGAACCGTTTTAAAAGTTTGAAGGTCGCTCATGAATTGCAGAGACAAGGGACAGGGGCAATGCCCAAGCAGGACAGTGCCCCAGTGACTGACCATATATACATATAAATAGCGCCCAAGCCCCTCTCCACCCAAGCTAAGACAGAGAGGGCGAGGCAATGGCTGCTGACGACTCAGCAAGTAGACTTATAGGCTCCACATAACCCCCATCCTCAGCTCACAAGAAACTATCAAGCTTGAGCGTTGTTCAAACCCCAGTCCATCAGATCACGAGGCAGGGGCGTTTGCAATAGGGAATAGGCTACCACGAGTATTCACTTAGCATTATTCGGCACTTATCACTGAACCAGTTATTTTATAACCACCGCAAAAGTACGTTTATTAAGATTTATCTTATCGGACCTCATCTATCCCCTTAGACCTAATCCCCATTTTTCTTAAGTTAGTTGACCATTTAGTTTTTATATTTGCTATATCGCGCCATTGGCTCCGATCAATACTCAGATAGGTCCCCATAAGACAAGTCAAATGCCATCGCCATAAGCCGCTTGAATCATCTAAGGCGTCAGGGCAAGGCTAATATTAGCCTTGCGCCAGGGGGTTAGCACTTGCGATTTCATTCCATAAACAGTTATAGAAAACAAGAAGGGCAGCAGCCTCAGCAGAAATGCCCGCTGGAGGGAAGATGGAAGAAGATTCCAGTAAGGGATATTTTGTTATAGATATCCCTATGAAGTTTGAATGGGAAGGTGTAGTATTTCGAAAGGGTACACTGACGGATCCCTTTTTCGAATCGGTGAAGTTGGTCAGTTATAAGAACTTGGAGGAGGGCGTTTGAAAGGGTGATTTTACTGCTGCATTAAGATTCTCTGATGTTTAAAGGAGGTTTTTAATGGTTATAATAAACCGGTCAAATTCAAGGTTGATAGACAAAGGGAAAATGCTTGATGTTGTTAGATAAGAAAGCTTGATACACAAATCTACTTTATTTCGAAATAAAGGAAACGCGTTTGTCTGGAGTCAAGCCATCTGAATCGTATCTGTTTATTGCTTGGTAAAAAAAGTGTTGCGTCAACCAAGTTGACTTGAGTCTTGTCTCATTCTGTATCCGATATTTATATATATACCATTGCCACTTGTCTTATTTTGTTTTTATTTTGTGTAATTCCTCTTTTAAAATACAAAAACAATATTGTATTATCATTGTCCAGTCTTGCTTGTGTGTGCAAATTGGGTACATGTAGCTTTACACACACACACACACACACACACACACACACATATATATATATATATATATATATATATATATATATATATATATATATATATATTTATATATATATATTTATATATATATATATTTATATATATATATTTATATATATATATATATATATATATATATATATACATATATATATATATATATATATATATATATATATATATTATATATATAAGTATATATATACATATATATGCATACATATATATGTATGTATATATATACATATATACAGTATATACACACACATATATATATATATATATTATATATATATAGGTATATATATACATATATATGCATACATATATATGTATGTATATATATACATATATACAGTATATACACATATATATATATATATATATATATATATATATATATATATATATATATATATATATATATATATATATATATATGATGAATATTCCACATTTAGACGTGTTTTTCATATTCAAATAAGCCATATATATTTTTGATACATTAATGTCTGGATTCTCTTAACGACCTGGGATCAGAGCCCCAGGCGAAATCATGCAAAGACAAGAGCTTGGGTCCGGCCGGGAATCGAACCCTGGTCGGCAAGCTTGTATAGACAGTAACTAAGCCACTTGGCCACGAAGAAAGATAAAAGTCAATGACAATTCTTCTGTACTTATACCTGTCGAATTCAGGTGTTTTGTACTTAGAATTGAAATCAACCCATCTTCACCATCGTAGCTAATTTGTAGTTTGTTACTTGGCATTCAATTAATGATAAATTTTCCACATTTAGACGTGTTTTTCATATTCAAATAAGCCATATATATTTTTTATACATTAATGTCTGGATTCTCTTAACGACCTGGGATCAGAGCCCCAGGCGAAATCACGCAAAGACATAAATATATGTATATATGAATGTCAAAAGTCCTGTCCTTAGAAAACCGCATTAGCTGGTCTGCCCCTTAATTCAAAATGAAGACTTAGATTCTGTTTTGAAGCTTCAGAATATTTTTCAACTAAATCGCTGAAGGCCTTAGGGCTTAGATTCTATTTTGGAGCTTGAAATACATTTTCCAACCAAATCACTCTTAACTCATTTATGATCAACAAAAGTGTACACTATACTAAAGGTTCCAAAGTCATGTCAACTAGAATATGATTGTTTGCTCTTTCGTCTATTTTCCTGCACTTGGTTGCTTACCCTATTGGGGCCAATAGGTTTGCAGCATTTAGGAGTTTAGCTTGGATAATAATAATAATAATAATAATAATAATAATAATAATAATAATAATAATAATAATAATAATAACGAGTTTCATTACGTAAAGTCCTTGCATCCTTTCATCATCATCATCACCAATTGTTCGTCTACTGCAGAACAAAGGCCTCAGACATTTCCTTACACTTGCATCTGTTTACGGTCTCTCTGTGCTAGTCCACACATCCGCAAACTTTCTTAGTTCGTCAATCCATCGTCTTTTCTTCTTGCCCCTGCTTCAATTGCAATCTCTAGAAACCCACTCTATTATTTTAATGTCCATCTATTATCCGCCATTCTCATTACATATCATGCCCATGTCCATTTTTTTCTTGCATGCTGTTATAATATTCTCTACTTTAGTTTGCTTGTATTAATGTTGCTCTCTTATGTCTCAGTGTTATTCCCATCATTATTCTTTCCATACCTCTTTACCTGTTCTAAAGCTTTAGTAAGTCTCCAAGTTTCTGATGCAAAAGTTAAAACTGTTAGAACCATCCGATTAATTATTTTTTTTTTTTTATACAGAAAGTGGCATTTTAATTTTCATAATCTCCTTTTGTTTACCAAAGGCTCTCCCTCCCGTGTTTATCATTTTTTTAATTTTGGTCTTGTGATCTGGAGAAACACCTACTGTCTGTCCTAATTATATATATGCATTAACAATAGATAACCCTTATTCCTTGTTTGTTGTCTCACTGCATTTTCCATGAGCATTATCAATGTTTTACATACATTCATTTTCAGTCCTACATTTCTGCTTTCTCTATTCAAATCTTCAATCTTTTACAATTCCTCACATGATTCACTTAACACAAGTATGTCTTCTGCACATCTTAAGTTGTTAAGATATTCTCCGTTCATATTAATTCCTACATTTTTGTAATCTAAATTTATAAAAGAAAAAAATAAGAACTATTTTCTAGTCATGCTATAAATAATTTAGGCTTAAAAGGTTTTAAAGGCCGTTCATGAATGGTAGAGGCAAGGGATAGTGACATTGCCCTATCAAGCAGGACAATGGGAATTTTTTTTTAAATTTTATGTAATTTTAAGATTGTTGTACTTCTTGTATAAATATCTTCAAGTGTTCTAACATAAGATTCATCTGTTCCTTGTTTTTGAAGGGCTTTCATTATTGTTGAAGTTTTGAAAGATTCAAAAGCTTTCTCAAAGTCTTTGAATGGCATACATAGTTGTTTGCAATACTCTGTTGATTTTTTCATTATCTCGTTAATTATGGGGATATGGTCAGTTGTCGAATACCCACTCCTAAAGCCTACCTGCTCTCTTGGTTGATTCAAGTCTAGCTCTCTTCCTATTCGGGCTAATATGATCTTTGTAAATGGTTTACATATTACAGAGAGTAAACTTAATGGCAAGTAATTTATCAGTTCTTTTGGGTCTCCCTTGTTGTGAATGAGTATAATGATGAAGTTTTCCCAAGTTGTAGGTATAGAGCATTCCTGCAGATATTTTATGTAAAGTTCATCAAGTCTTACTATGATGAAGTCTCCTCCATCTATTATTGCACGAATTGTTATGTTATCTTCCCCTGCTGATTTGCTTATTTTCATGCTTTTTAATGCTTTCTTTACACTCCTACTGTTACGTTTTCTACCGGTTCAGGTGTTTGATTATTTCTATTGGCAAAGTTATTTCTTATATCACTATTGTATAGCATTGTATAGAAGTCCTCTGTAATTTTCATCACTATCTCTATTTTTGATATTTCCATTTTCATCCTTTTAAGCAAACATCTGCAGGCGTCCTGTTCCAAGTCTTTTTTTTCTCATCAATTTGATGCTTTTTTATCTTGATTGTTTCCTCAATTTTTGTCTGATTGTGTTTACGAATGTCTTGGGTTTTTAGTTTATTTACGGTTTTGGATAGTTCTGGTAATTCTATTTCATCTCTTGGCTTTTACCCTCATTTCCAATCTTTTCTTTATTAGGTTATTGTCTTTTCTGATAGTTTTCCTAGATCTTGTTTAGGAACTTTTCCACCTATTTCTTGTGCTGATTCCAATACAAATTTTATTGAATTACTATTCATTTTTCTTAATTGCTTCCATTTCATTACGTAGCTTGGAGTATCTATTTGCTATTTCTAAACTAAACTCATCAGATTTTTCTCTTATTACAAAAGTGTTTGTTTTCTTTCTTAAAATAGGGGTTTCTCTTTCTTTCCTTAGATCTAAACAAATTTTGCTTCTCGCCATTCTATGGTCGATTGACTTTTAACTAGTTCAATACTGTTACATCTTTAACTAGAATAACTTTTTTCACTGCGAATAAAATCTATTTCCTCTTTCGTTTCTCCCCTTGGGCTTCTTCAGGTCCATTTTCTATGTTTTTTTTTTTTATATGAAAAGGAGTTATTGATTTTAGGATTGTTTCTTTCAGCAAATTCTACAATCATGTCTCCTCTGCCATTCTTTGTGCTTACTCCAATTTTACCTACTGATGATTCTTCCCTCTTCTTTTGACCCACTTTTACATTGAACTCTCCCAAAACAAATGTAAATCGAATCCTATGTTTTTCCATAGATATCTCATGATCTTCGTCCAAAAAAAATTTAAATCAAGCCTTATGTTTTTTTTTTCATAGATACCTCCAGATATTCGTCCAAAATAAATATAAATCGAGTCTTATGTTTTTTTTTTTTTTTTTTTTTTTTTTTTTCATAGATACCTCCAGATATTCGTCCAAAATAAATATAAATCGAGTCTTATGTTTTTTTTTTTTTTTCATAGATATCTCCAGATTTTTGTCCAAAATAAATGTAAATCGAGTCTTATGTTCTTTTTTCTTTCATAGATATCTCCAGATCTTTGTCCAAACAAATGTAAATCGAATCCTATGTTTTTCCATAGATATCTCATGATCTTCGTCCAAAAAAAATTTAAATCAAGCCTTATGTTTTTTTTTTTCATAGATACCTCCAGATATTCGTCCAAAATAAATATAAATCGAGTCTTATGTTTTTTTTTTTTTTTTTTTTTTTTTTTTTCATAGATACCTCCAGATATTCGTCCAAAATAAATATAAATCGAGTCTTATGTTTTTTTTTTTTCATAGATATCTCCAGATTTTTGTCCAAAATAAATGTAAATCGAGTCTTATGTTCTTTTTTCTTTCATAGATATCTCCAGATCTTTGTCCAAACAAATGTAAATCGAATCCTATGTTTTTCCATAGATATCTCATGATCTTCGTCCAAAATAAATGTAAATCGAGTTTTATATTTTTTTTTTATAGATATCTCCAGATCTTCGTCCAAAATAAATGCAAATCGAGTTTTATATTTTTTTATAGATATCTCCAGATCTTTGTCCAAAACAAATGTAAATCTAGTCTTATGTTTTTTTTTCATAGATATCTCCATATCTTCTTCCAAAATAAATCAAAATCGAGTCTCGTGTTTTTTTTTCCTAGATATCTCCAGATCTTCATCCAAAACAAATGTAAATCGAGTCTGTTTTTTTTTTTTTTTTTTCATAGATATCTCCAGATCTTCGTCCAAAACAAATGTAAATCGAGTCTTATTTTTTCTCATAGATATTTTTTGATCTTCGTCCAAAACCATTGCAAATAGTTTTTTTTTCATAGATATCTCCAGATCTTCGTCCAAAACAAACGTAAATTTAGTCTTTATGTTTTTTTTTTTCATAGATATCTCCAGATCTTCATCCAAAAAATAATTTAAATAGTGTCTTATGTTATTTTTTCACAGATATCTCCAGATCTTCGTCCAAAACAAATGTAAATCGAGTATTGAACACTTGGGAATAGGTGGGTCTTATATTAGCATCATTATTAATTTTTTTAGTAATCCGTTGTAGAGTAATGACTGATGGTCACCGTGGTGAGTATAGGAATGTAATATTTGGTGTTACTTAGGAAAGGGTTCCTATCCTATAAGTTTTTATATTATATAGGCATGATATGTGATTTGGCTGAGAAAGCAAGTTTGTTGCATATGCAGATGATGCTACTCTCTTTGTATCAATTTCGTCTCCTGAATGTACATTGTGCAAATCGAGAGATACCAAGTTGAACCCTGACAAACCTCAAAATATGATTGTAAGTAAGTGGCTCTTCGACATCCAGATCTTTATATTGACAATGTCTTTAACTATGTACGACTCATTTAAAATTTTAGGTGTGATTCTTGATTGGAAATTTTCTTTTGAGAAGCACACTTGGTCTGTTTCTGTTTCAATTGCATAAAAAGTGGCTTATGGAGAAAGTTCTTTTAATATTATGTTTATTATTATCCTTTCTGGTCTTCAGCTACTGACTACCGTCTTAATTTGTTGGACAAAAACTTGCGGTCTATTAAATTCCATAATCCTGATCTGGATATTAAACTCTGGCACCATCGTTCACGTAGTTGTTTATGAATGTAGCCTAAGATTTTTCATAATTCTTACCACCCTTTGCATTCAGATCTTCCCTGACTAACCTATCCTGTTAGTAGCACTTGGTGTACACTTCATTTTAACAGCCTTGCCTGCTCTATCACAAGGCTCAATACTACACAGCATTCTAAAAATTTTATTCCAGCTGATCAGATTGTAGAATGACCTTCGGAATCTTGCGGTTGAATCGGTGGAACATCAGAAGTTCAAACTTGTTACAAATGCTTTTCGTGTATCATAGTTTATATACTGTTTGGCAGATTATTTTTAACGTTGTTTCTGATCTTAGAATATTCTATATTTCCTATTTGTTAATACTCATATAGTGTTTATAAATTTCCCCTTTCTTTCCCCCACTAGGCTATTTCCACTGTTGAAACCCTAGGTCTTTTAGCATCCTGCCTTTCCAACTAGAATTTTAGCTTACTGTAGCTGATACCAACAAGAACAGCAACAACAACACCAACTTGCAGCGTTCCTTCGGCTCCTAGCTGCACTTTATAATCCTTATACTTTACCTCCATTCTTGCTTCTTTTATTCTAATTTTACCCCATAATGTAACTCCAGAGTTTTACCTTAGATGAACTGTTGACTGAATGGCCTCATAGGCCTCAGCACCAGTCTATAATAGCCCAAATCATACATCCAATCCCAGACGGTCTTTGCAGCGTTCCATTTGCCTCCTTTCAACACCCTCTTTTTACCCTTCTACATTACTTTTATTTCTTCCTCATTGGTGTTCAAGGAGCCCCCCCCCCCACTTAAATGTTTAAATGCCATTATGAATGGCAGAGGCAAGGGGAACTGACATTGCCCTATCAAGCAGGACAATGCCCTAGAGACTGACCATATTACGTATGATCAGCGCCAAATTCCTCTCTCCACCCAAGCTAGGACCAAGGAGGGCCAGGCAATAGCTGCTGATGACTCAGTAGATACACCTATAGGCTCCCTTAAACACCCCCCCCCCCGTAGCCCAAAAGGATGGTGGGGTTGCAGCGACCAAAGGAACTAACTCGAACCCCAGTCTGGCAATCGCCAGGCAAGGACGCTACTACCAGGCCACCACGACCATGATGGACTCCCCGACCCTATGACCTAAGTCCAATAGCAAATTAAAGCCGAGAACAAAATATCAGATACTGAAGTGTTTCGGGGGAGGAATCATCCATAAGATCCTTCTCTCTGGTTACGGTTCACTTTCCCTTTGCCTAGACACACACCGAATAGTTTGGCCTATTCTTTTCATCTTCTCCTCTGTCCTCATACACCGGACAACACTGAAATTACCAAACAATTCTTCACTCAAGGGGTTACTGCACTGTAATTGTTCAGCGGCCACTTTTCTCTTGGTAATGGTAGAACAGACTCTAGCTATGGTAAGCAACTCTTCTAGGAGAAGGACACTCCAAAATCAAACCATTGTTCTCAGGTCTTGGGTAGTGTCATAGCCTCTGTACCATGGTCTTCCAATGTCTTGGGTTAGAGTTCTCTTGCTTGAGGGGACACTCGGGCACACTGTTCTATCTTATTTCTCTTCCTCTTGTTTCATTAAAGTTTTTATGGTTAATACAGGAAATATTTATTTTAATGTTACTGTTCTTAAAATATTTTATTTTTCCTTTCCGCATTGGGCTATTTTCCCTGTTGGAGCCCCTTGGCTTATAGCGTCCTGCTTTTCCAACTAGGGTTGTAGGTTAGCAAGTAATAATGATAATGATGATAATAATAATAAAAATAACAATAATAATAATAATGTAATCTATGGTAGTTTGAGAAGTTCATCACGATCACGGTCCAAACCGACTAATTATTATTATTATTATTATTATTATTATTATTATTATTATTATTATTATTATTATTATTAAAGTCACAGCTATATTTGGAAAAGTAGGAGGCCACAAGCACAATGGCTCCAACAGGGAAAAATAGCCCAGTGAAGAAAGGAAACAAGGAAATAAATAAACTGTATGAGAAGTAATGAACAATTAAACTAAAACATTTTAAGAACGGTAACAATATTAAAACAGATATTTTATGTATAAACTATTAAAAAAAAAAGAGACATGTCAGCCTCTTCAACATAGAAACATTTTCTACAATTTGAACTTTTGAACTTTCGAATTACATGATAGATTTAAAGATGCAAGACCAAGTCAAAAAAGAAAAAAAAAATTGAGATGTAATAAATCATTGTAACACATTTTTTAAAAATAAAATTGAGGTCAGGAAGCTGTTCACAAACAAACAAAAAAAACATACCCAAACAGGGGATAAAACATAAACTCCTTTCAGCTTCGTTGGCGGGAGTCGCAGTCGTTTGAGATTCGCAAAAAGACACATTTCCTAATATATATATATATATATATATATATATATATATATATATATATATATATATATATATATATGTGTGTGTGTAATATGTATATATGATATATATATATATATATATATATATATATATATATATATATATATATATATATATATATATATATATATATATATATATATATATATATATGCACACACACACACACACACTAGGCATTGCAAGGTTAAAGACAACACGAACCTTAGAATGAAAGATAAAAAAGGAGTGACCCAGTCTGAAAAAAAAAAAGTTTATTGAAAATTTGCAATAATCGAAGAAATAGAAATTACATCTGCCTCCAATAACTGGCGTACAAGAAAGCGATTCGTCATGAAAATTCATCAAGTAAAAAAAAAAAAAAAAAAAAAAAAAAAAAAAAAAAAAAAAAAAAAACTTGAAATTTAACGGAGCACACACCTAGTGACGGGCTTGAAAATCAACGAGATGAAGATATGATTTGGAAGTACTGCATCTATCTGTATAATGTTTCACCGAACTATAACAAACCTGGTCAGTTGACAGATCTATTTCTCCCCCCTTGTCTGATTTTATCTTCTCATTGTCCTACCTTTCTTTTTCTCTTTTTATCTTCTCGTTGTCCTCCTTTTGTCTTTCTCTTTTTATCTTCTCGTTGTCCTACCTTTCTTTTTCTTTTTTATCTTCTCGTTGTCCTACCTTTCTTTTTCTCTTTTTATCTTCTCGTTGTCCTACCTTTCTTTTTCTTTTTTATCTTCTCGTTGTCCTACCTTTCTGTTTCTCTTTTTATCTTCTCGTTGTCCTTTAGTCTTTCTCTTTCTCTTCCCTTTGTCTTCCTTCGATTCTTTCTCTGTTTTAATCTTATCGTTGTCCGCTTTCTACTCTTTCTATTTATAATCAGCACAACACCGCTGTCTACATACGTGGCAGACACCAACAAACTGTATAAGGTTGCATTCAGTTCCACTACTCGTGTGCGTGCTGCTCTGAACTATTTCAGGAACTTGCGCATGATAAATAGAGGCCCATTTTGTAACACCTGTTTTACCTCATAACAACATACCATTACGATGATTGATTGGCATTAAACCTTTTCGTGGAGATTTTTAGAACTTCAGAGTAAGGATATAATCGCGTCGTTTGAAGTAAACCAAATTCTGAGTGTACTTATTTGCCCCTTTTACATCAGTTGCCCTCGATAACTGTAAAGATCTGTAGATAAGTCAACCTTTTATATAAATACTAATGATCAGTATAACATCCTGCCTATGGAGACATAATGTCCAAAATTGTCAGTGTTAAATCTACCAACTACGTAGGCCTATGAATACGATGATGATCATCATCATCTCCTCATACGCCTATTGACGCAAAGGGTCTCGATTAGATATCTCCAGTCGTCTCTATCTTGACCTTTTAATTCACTACTTCTCCATTCATCGTCTCCTACTTCAAGTTTCATAGTCCTCAGCCATGAAGGCCTGGGTCTTCCAACTCTCCTAGTGCCTTGTGGATCCCAGTTGAACGTTTAGTGAACTAATCTCTCTTGGGGAGTGCGAAGTGCATGCCCAAACCATCTCTATCTACCCCTGACCATGCCTTCATCCACATATGGCACTCGAGTAATCTCTTGTAGTTTAATTTCTAATCCTGTCCTGCCATTTAACAGTTTAACTCTCAATATTCTCCCGAGTAGTGAAATTTTTAGGCATGCAGTTGAAAGGAGAAAGCCATGGACATCAAATGGTATGTGGGATTCTATTGAAAGGAGACAAAGACAGAAATGATTGTTGAATGTTTTCGAGAAAGCAATGAAAATTACAAGGTAAAGCATGCTAAGTATTCCAGTATTGATAGTGAAGTCAAAAGAAAAGCCAGGAATGACTGGAGAGAATGTCTAGACAGTAAAGCAAAGGAGGCTGACAAAGCTAGGAATTCAGGAAGTGGCTATGGTGTAAGAATTGCTCATAGATTTTTTAATAAAATCTCTGTTGGGGAAAAGAAGAAGAAACATATACCCATCAAAAAGAGAGATGGCTCTGTTATAACAACAAAAGAGGAAGAAAGGCAACGCTGGAGGGAACATGTAAGTGAGGTCAGGTATAGGAGATATAAAGGGAAAAATTTGATTGATATACCTGAAGCTGATGAAGACCTTGATGGGGCCCTGAATGACTTCTGTGTGTTTGAAGTCGAAGCTATCATTAAAAAACTCAAGAGATGGAAAGCCCTGGTTACGATGAAATAACTGCTGAGATGATACTGGCACTGGGTGAAAATGAAGTAACTCCCAGAATACTTACAAGATTATTTTGTAGGATGTGGCATGAAGAGGCAAAACCTGATGAATAGAAGCTAGAAGTGTTAGTGAAAATGGCATATAAGGATATCTGACTGATTGCAATAATTACAGAGGTATCACACTTACCTCAGTTCTCATGAAAATATATAGTATGCTCATTCTAAAGAGACTAGAGAGACAGATTGGTGAGAAGCTGAGAGATGGACAAACAGGATTTAAGAAAGGTACTGACCAAATTTTCCTTTGAAGACATGTGGCACAGCAATGTGTAGAATATAGAAATCCTCTTTAGATTGCACTTGTGGACTAGGGAAAAGCCTTTGATAGTGTCGACTTGCTAATTTTGTGGAAAGTCGCGCGTTACTATGGAGTTCCTCTTCAGTATGTAAATTTGATTTTCTGTTCATGAGTATAGCAACTGCAAAATTAATGTTAGTGGAGTCCTATCAAATGAATTTCCAGTGAACAGTGGAGTACTCCAAGGGAATGTGTAGTCACCTATGTTGTTTATACTCATTGATTTTGTAATGCATAGAACAGTTGAGGATGGTGGAGAAGGATTGGACTGGATTGGTAACAGGAAATTAGCTGACTTAGAGTATGCTGATGACGCTGTCCTTATTAGCAGAACGCCACAGGACTTTCAAAGCTTTTTCACTAGAATGCATGAAATATCAGAAAGACAGAGATGATGAGTTCGAAATATGCAATGGAAGATGAAATATCATTAGGAGAAAGGATTAATGAGGTGGAATCATTTGAATATTTAGGAACTATGATCTCCAATGCAGAATCTTTAGAATTCAAGTTTAATGAAAGATTGCAAAAAAGGAAATCTGACAATGGCTAGGTTAAGTAAATTTTAGAAATCAAATCGCCTGAAATTACAGATAAAAACCAGGCTATATATCAGTTTAATGAGATCGGTGTTACTGTACATGAGTCGTGGTATGACAATGAAACAATATCCAACAGATTTTGTAGATCTGAGAACAAAGCCCTCGGAAGAATATTGGGAGTTAAATGGCAGGGTAGGATTAGTAATGAAACTATAAGAGAGATTACCCGAGTGACTTATGTGAATGAGATCATGGTGAGGGGTAGATGGAGATGGTTTGGGCATGCTCCTCGCACTCCCCAAGAGAGACTTTTATTTGGGCTCCACAAGGCACTAGAATAGTTGGAAGACCCAGGCCTACATGGCTGACGACTATGAAGCGTGAAGTAGGAAATCATGAATGGAGAAGTATTGATTTAAAAGCTCAAGATAGAGATGATGATTATGATTCTTGAACGAAAACTTATAGAATATGCCCCGTTTTCATTTGCAACTTCACTAAGATCATCAACACCCACCACATTCTCTATACTTTGATTATAACTTCCATCATTAGCCCCGAAGTCACCTATCACAGTTCTCATATCACTCTGGAATCTCATCTATTACATTCTGCAGTTCTTCACAGTATTCATCTTTCCTTTCTTCAGGGGAGTCATTTTTTGGTGAACAAAAAAACTAAAATACTCATATTGCACTGCTTTGATTTAAACTTTGCAAGTA
>NC_090754.1:71693058-71698058 GCF_036898095.1 Palaemon carinicauda
CATAGTTAATTCATTTGAAATGTATGAATATTAAAATTTTATCTCGAAATGTAAATCTACAAATAGTTATACTCTATAGACCACCGTGCAAAAGCAAAAGAATGTTTCTAGATGAATTTAATAACTTATTAGATACATTGAATGACAATCGAAATATAGTTATATGTGGTGATTTCAACCTACATCTCGATAACAGAGTAGACCCATATGTCAATGAATTTAGAGAATTGATTGACAACCACGACCTTGAAAACATAGTGTCTGAACCAACAGCTCAGTCTAATCATATACTAGATCTAGTTATAGTAAACAAAAACAACATCATACTAAATATGAAGATTGAACCTGACTGCTCTATATCCCCAATGCATAAGTTGATGTCTTTTGAAATAGACGTTAGAAAAAATAATGCAATACAGAAGGAAATCACATACAGAATTAAGACTAACTTTGATCCAAAAGAGTTCATTGAACAAAGCCTAGAGGATATAAAAGAGATAACACCAGTCTGTAACTGTGAAGAGAATCACACCCTTGTAGAGGGACAATCCTGTATAAACTGGATTACTGATAGAAGTAAAACTATACTTGCAACTAATTATAATAATAGGTGCCCGGAAATAACAAAAATAATCACAATTAAAGAAAAATCGAACTGGTTTGATAATGAATTACACGAAGAGAAAAAAAAAAGAAAAATGGAGGATAAATGGAAAAGAAATAAAAATGATGAAAACTGGCAACATTACAAAGCAGCTAGAAATCGCTACAATTACCTTATCTTAGTTAAAAAAAAGGGCCTATTATAAAAAAGTGTGCAATGAAAATGACCCAAGGAAAATACATAAGAACCTAAAGAAACTATTAGGTCTAAAGACAGAAATAGTGTTGCCCGATATAACTAATGATCCTAAATGCCTAGCAAATGGTTTTATTAACTATTTTGAGGAAAAAATAAATCAAATCTGCTCCAGTTTTCACAACATCAGCACAACAGAGCAAAGGAATACATCAGCAACAGGTGTAAATAAGCTAAGGGTATTCAAAGAGTTAAGTCAGAGTGATTATATGAGAATAATAGAGAAAGTAAAAAAAACCTACTGCGGGAATGATCCATTTCCAATTAATGATGTAAAAGATGCAGAAAATTTCACTAGACTACAAGAGACCTACCGAAACATGGTAAATATGAGTCTAACACAGGCAGTTTTCCCTGGAAACTCTATCAGAGAGTAAGTGCCAGGAAGAAGGAGTTCCTCAGGGTAGTGTGCTGAGTGTAACCCTTTTTGCACTAGCAATTAATGGGATATCCTCAGCCATTCCCCAGGATGTTCTCTCAACATTATTTGTGGATGATCTCTCAATATCATTTGCTGGCACTAGAATGGCAATGGTTGAGAGAAAAATCCAACTCTCTATTGATAAAATTATCCAGTGGGCTGACATGAATGGATTTAAGTTCTCGACAAGTAAAACTACCATTGTCCATTTTTGTCGTATCCGGGGAGTACATCCAGACCCGGATATATACATTAAAGGTCAACGGATACCATGTGTATCGGAAACCAAATTTTTAGGTTTGATATTTGACTGTAGACTTACATGGGTTTCTCACCTAAAAGCGCTAAAAGCTAAATGTGTTGAAGCTCTGAATATCTTAAAAGTATTGTCCCATACATCATGGGGGGCAGACCGCAATACTATTTTAAAATTATACAAGGCCTTGATTTTTTCCAAAATTAGTTATGGTTGTGAGGTATATTCTTCAGCCACCCCAAGCCGGTTAAAAATATTAGACTCGATACATCATGCAGGTATTAGATTATCTACTGGAGCTTTTAAAACCTCGCCTATCCCAAGTCTCCTTGTTGATGCTGGAGAGTTACCTCTAGACCTTTACCGAATGTCTTCCATTCTTCGGTATTGGTTTAGATTGCAAAGACTCCCTAGCTCTCTAGCCTTTCAGACTGCAAGCCTTGTAAGACACGCATCATACTTTGAGTTGCACCCAAAATCTCCTCAACCTTATGGCTTTCGGGTGAAACGATTTTTAAATAGTCTGGATATAATTAGAAATAAGGTACTCCCATTCAAGGTATCATCAACGCCTCCATGGAAATTACCTGACATATCTTTTTGTAAATACTTTATTGGAGTTAAGAAGAATATGACTGACTTAGAATCCAGGTCTCTTTTTATGGAACATGTCGAAGAACATAGGGGATCGACTTTTATATATACTGATGGCTCCAAATCTGATGCTGGCGTTGGATTTGGAGTACATAGTAATGATTTTAATTGTAGAGGTGCACTTCCTCTAACAGCTTCCATATTTACTGCCGAACTGTATGGCATATTAACCGCTATTGAGAAAATAGCTTTGGAAAAGGAGGGTAATTTTACAATTTTTAGTGATGCAAGGAGTGTTCTTCAAGCTTTAGAAGTTTTTAATTCTAGTAACCCTCTAGTTTTAAAGATTTTAGAATGGCTTTTTATTATTGGACGGAAAGGTATAACTGTTCGATTTTGTTGGGTTCCAGCACATGTAGGTGTGTCTGGGAATGAGAAGGCAGATTTACTGGCGAAGAATGCGGCATCCGAGTTGCTACCAAGGAGGTATCCCATTCCATGTAACGATCTCCTACCTTACATCAAGAAATTGGTTTGTGATAAATGGCAACAGCACTGGGACAGTCAAGACGGCAATAAAATGAGGGAAGTAACAAATATCATATCACCTTGGAGGTATAACATGATTCCCCGAAAATGGGAGACGACTCTTTGTCGTCTCCGTATTGGTCACACACGGTTGACACACGAGTTTCTGCTGAAGGGCCAACACCAACCGTATTGCGAGGACTGCTTAGTACCTTTAACAGTGAGGC
The DNA here is from genome assembly GCF_036898095.1 of Palaemon carinicauda. Taxonomy (NCBI): domain Eukaryota; kingdom Metazoa; phylum Arthropoda; class Malacostraca; order Decapoda; family Palaemonidae; genus Palaemon; species Palaemon carinicauda. The sequence continues at coordinate 71,695,944 of NC_090754.1, forward strand.
ATTTGTTGACCGAATGCCCTAATTTTACTAACTTGAGAAATAGATATCTGTTTGATGCTCGAGGTGAGGATGGCAGGTTTATCCTTGCCAAGATTCTTGACCATGATGTGTCTTACTATGCGAGCGGAATTTTTAGATTTATTTCAGAAGCAGGTCTTCTGAAAACTATTTAACTATTTTAATGACTTCTTAATTTTTATGGTTTTAATCGAATTCTCTTTTAATTTTCATATACAGTAAATGGTATCGGCGTCAATGACCTTAGATGTCAGGATGCCAGAAAACTTTCAATCAATCAATCAATCAATCCCTGATTGTGAAAAAGCTGCGTGTATCAAGCCTGTGTATAAAGGAAAAGGTGATGCAGACAATTTAAGTTCATATAGGCCAATATCAAATCTGTCATATTTTTCGAAAATTATTGAAACTGCTGTACACGAACAAACCTGGAAATATCTGAAAAAATCTAATGTCATACCTGATGATCAATCTGCATACAGAGAAAATTACTCCACAGAAACAACAATATTAGCGATAAAAAATGACATAACAGAAATTATAACAAATGGCAAGTGTTGCATTCTTGTAATGCTTGATCTAAGTGCAGCATTTGATACTGTAGAACATACATATCTGATGGAAGACCTTAAAGCTGTGGGTATCGTAGAACGAGCACACGACTGGTTTGTGAGTTATCTTGAAAAGCGCAAAGTTAAAGTAGTAATATCAAATGTTGAATCTGAGACAAGAAAACTAACCAAAGGGGTGCCTCAAGGCAGTGTACTAGGTCCTCTCCTGTTTGAAATTTACACGATTGAACTGGCAAATATACTTGAAACTCACAGAGTTAAGTTTAAAATATATGCTGATGATACACAATTCTATTTCCCAATAGAATCAGTCGATGAAGCTAAAAGAAAGATACATGAAATAATGAATGACATTAAGGCTTGGATGTTAACAAAAAAGCTCAAGCTCAATGAAGACAAAAGTGAATGTATTATTTTTGGAAATGAAAAAGATATAAAAAGAGTCGAATGCTTCCAAAGAATTGAAATAGGTCAATCGATCATTGACCTAAAGAAATCTGTCAGGAATCTTGGAGTAATCATGGATAATAGACTGACAATGAACGAACATATAAATAACATGGTAAGAAATTGTAACTATCATATTAGAAACATAGCATTTATTAGTAAATACTTAGATGAAAAATCTATGGCCATACTCATTTATCACCACATATTTTCAAGAATTGATTACTGCAACTCACTGTTCTATGGCTTACCAAATTATCAGCTGAAGAAAATTCAGAGTACAAAACAGAGCCGCCAGATTAATAAAAGGACTACACAATAGGGAAAGAATTACCCCTGCACTAATTAAGTTACACTGGCTACCGGTAAAAGCGAGAATTGAATACAAGCTACTCTTACTAACGTTTAACCCTGGATAGGTACGGTGGGTCGTTCGCGACCCCGAGCGTCAAAAAAAAACAGGTTTTTCTCACGTGACTCACCCCCGTGACTGAATTTTTGGGTGATCGACCTGCAGGAGGTGTCTCCCCTACACGCTCTAGTAGTGTCCAGATGTGCATTTCTGTAGCTGTACTCCTTCCCCGATTTCTGAGACACGTCGGGGTCGAGCGCGACCGAGTTTACCCTTCTAAGGTAGTTTGCCTAATTATCAAAGTTATTACGTATTATGAAATTGTCGTAGAATGGTGCAACTTGTATAGGTTATCAGTTGTGGAAAGTCTTGGTGGATTGTTTGGCTACCATGTGCATGATTTTTTTTTTAGTTAAAATATCGTTCATCACCACGAGGACCATTTTACCGCGAGTGCCCCTTTTTCATTTTTTTTCATTTTTTTGCCAAGTCATTTTTCCGTAAGATATTGCCAAATAGTGTCGTAAAACTTTTGCTTGTTTAGTGTTGGAAAGTGTGTCTAGATGATCTGGCTACCCATGCGTGACTTTGTTTTTGTCAGATACGACGTAGTTATTGGTATATTGGGTATTTAACTGCGGTTACCAATTTCTGTTTTTTTTTCAATATTTGTAAAAATTACTACGTAGTAAGGAATTGCCGTATATTATTCTTTTTTTTTTTCAT